>NC_045434.1:101265642-101346236 GCF_002776525.5 Piliocolobus tephrosceles | reverse complement strand
TAAAATGTATTAGCTCCTGGAAGTGAATAATTTTCCCAATATGCTTTTCATCAACATCTTAAGTGCTATGTTCTCCATGTTTTATGTTATAGAATCTTCTAATAGGTGCCATGTTGGTTTTTTCCATTTTACTCATTCTGAGCAGAGTAACTGCCTGCCCATAGACAGGGGAAATGGGTGCTCTCTGGATCCCCTCACTATCAACCTGGCTGCAGCTACTTTTTCCTCCTGGTCCAGTGAGGTGCTCTATTATGTAAACTGGCTCAACAACCCCACAGCCTAAGGAAGTGGGGAGAGCCAGACAGTGGGGCCTCCCAGCAGGAGACAGAAGCTTGGCACCACTTTCTTCTCTGTGGCGGGAGTCAGCTTTCCAAATGCCCCGCACTGGCCCAGCCTCCATGGCAATCCGCACAGTGGCTGAGCCTGGATGTTTTTCAGTGCTGCTGCCTCTGGAATCTGCCCCAGATGCACTGCTAACTTTTTTGTTGCTGTCATGGCCACAGGAGCCTGGACTCTGCAGTGCTTGAAGTTTTTGTTGACCTAAAGGGATGAGGTGGAGTTCAGTCCACTCTCCTCACTGCAGCAGAGTGGACTTTCTGAAACACGCATTGGATTGAGTCATTTCTTTGCTGGAAGCACTTCAATGGGTCCTCCTTGTCTTTAGATCAAGCTATGCATGTAACTGCCTCTCCAGCTACATCTCTCTGCACTCCCTTAATGCATGCCTTGTAATTCAACTACATGGATATTTTTTCATTGCCTCAAATGAGCCATGTTCTCTCCTCAGTTCAAGTTTATGCGCATCACTTCCATCTGTCTGAAATGTTCTCCATCCTACCCCCTTCCCTCTGACGCCCTCACACACTTCCACACTCTCACACAACCTGGCACACTCCTCCTGTGTGCCCTACAGGCTTTCCCCTAAAACTTCCTTCCTCTAGCTCTTCTCTCTTCTCCCTGCTCTGTGCTCCAAAGGCCACAGGTATCTCTGAGAGCACCTATCACTCTGTGTCACCCCTGCTTGTTTGTTGGAAATCTGCTATCTGTAACTTCTGCAGGGTAGAAGCCATGGCTGTTTACCATAATAATCCCAGTGTGTGTACATCAGGGCCTGGCACATGGTGTGTTCATATTTGTTTAAAAAAACAAATGCACGAATGACTCTGGGTATCAAATTTCCAGTTCTTCCTGGACCTAACTCCTCCCTCCAAATTCAGGCTGTCAATTAAGGTCTGTCAGAGTCTCTTCTTACTTCCCTGAAGTACTTTAGTATCTGTCTTTAGTATGGACCAGGTCTCTACCACATTTGCAAAAGTGGACTAATCCTAGGTGAGGATTATATTTGACAATTGAGGCAAAGCACTTATCACCATGCCTGGAACCCAGAAATAAATAAATAAATAAATAAATAAATTTTTATATAAATAAATATATAGTATATTATATTATAAACATATATATATAGAGAGAGAGAGAGGGAGAGACTGACCTGGAATTCAGTTGTGAAGATTTGAAGATGATTTAGTTTCAAAGGAGGAGCAGAGGGAGGGTGTCCTGATGGAAGTGGCATTGGGTAATAAAGAGAAAACCCACCCTTTCTCCCCTAGTTTCCTGTCGGTGGCAGTATTTGAAAGAGGAGGACTGCAGGAGCTCTACCGCAGAGGGCTGACTGGGCTGGTGCCTTTAGGGAAAACTCAGGTTTCAGTCAAAGAAGGAAGTTGTGCACCGTAATGTAGAGTTGCCCTTGAGGTGTAGTTGAAGGATTAGTGGGCAAAGGCAAGGTGAATCTGGGTGTGGTACAAATGAGATGGAGTTTAGTGACACAGGAAGGGGACTGGGATGAGGGGTTTGTGTGTGGATTGGTAGTGTAGACAAGGGTGACAGACACTTGGGGTAGGAACAGAATAGAGACACTCTTTGTTGCTATGAGAGGGGTGAGTTGAAAGATGATTATTATTTTGGGATTAGGATAACTTAAATAAGAGAACTTTAAGCAGATAAACATTCATTTAAGGAATATTTATTTAAGCTTGGGACTGTGTTGCATGCTGGGGATTCAGTGATGAGGGAAACAGCTCCCCCCCCCTCCCCATTTCTTCATGGCACTGACAGTCTAGTGAGAAACACAGGCATAAACAATATAATTCTCCGTAAAATTTTGAACTATACTAAATGCCTTGCAGGAAACATAGAATGTATCTGGAGAGCATATTAACAGGCAGAACTAGTTGTGTTTAGTGACAGGCAAGGTGTCTTTGAGAAGGTAACATTTTCGACATAGACAATGAGTAGGAGTTGGGGAGAGAGAGGATAAGACTATCCCAGGCACAAGGAATGACATGTGCTAGCCACTGAGGAGGGAAAGAGTGTGATCATTTTGAGAAATGAAAAAAGCCCAGAGTGGCTGGAACTAGTAATATTTCATGGTTAGAGCTTAAAGAGATAGGCAGAAAATGTAGGGAGGTGTTAGAATTTTATTGTAAATGCAAAATAATTCATCAAAGGATTTGAGCAAGTGAGCGGCACAGTCCACTTTACATGTTAAGATCATCCTGGCAGCTCATTAGAAAATACATTGGTCATGATGCAGGGAAACCAGGCCTTTGAGAAGTCCTGAAAAAGATGATGGTGTCTAGAATTAGTGGAGAAATTTCTTGCATTTATTCTGTATGAGTATCCTTTCCACAACTACATTATCCCCTTAGTCACATCGATACTCCCAGACCATCCTCTCAGTAGGTAGGGCCTGTAGCCAGCAATGTTTATACAGAATGTTTCACCCAACTTTATTCCCTGCAGGTGATGGGACTCTCAAGCTTGTTCTTTGTTCTTCATCTCCAACGTCAGCAGCGTGATAGAAAGTCTCTTGTGTATAGAGCTGAGGTTTTTTAGGATAGAAGTCACAAGAATGATCTTCTCTGATACAGAAAGAGGTGAAACTCCAGAACTCAGAGGCTTGGGTGACTGCTGGTTGGAAGGGTATGTTGGAGATGGAGCTCTTTTGACTCAGCCATAGAGGAGAAGGTAGCAGGGTCAGGACAAGGGCCAGCCAAGCTCATTTTTTATTTGTTCCTCTTGTAAGGATTGTTTTGCAATGAGAGTTGACCCTTAACAGGACCAGTGATATGATCAAACTTTTTCCCACAGACCTCACAGTTGAGAGATGACCAGGAAGGTTGAGCACTGTGGCTCAGCAACCTTTCTTTTCTCAATTCCTTTCTCTTTTCTTCTTTCCTTTCTTTCCCTTTGTTGGCCTCCTCTCTTTCTTTCTAATCACTTGTTGCTCCGAGTCAGATTAGTGGTTTGTGGGTGGGGCCCTTGCCTTGAGAGAGCCGTAATGAGCTGTTTGTGTTCCCGCGTGTTACAGCTTATAAATGCTGACAGTTTCGTGGTCCTTGGCTCACTTGGCTGAAGCGTGGTGCTGATGAGGCCCAGGCCATGGTTTCTATTTCAGCACAGACCTCTTAGGTTCACCCTGTTATATTTACTGCCACAGGCTGTGCCCATAATCTTACTTGTTCACCCTGAAGCCGGAGGATGGAGCAACAAGAAAAGATCAGCATCCTCCTACAAAACCAAAACAGTATACTTCCTTTGCTAATGGTGGGTTGATAATGCCATGTTATCTTCACTTTTGTACTCTGAGCTTCTTCCCCTTTCCCTATGTCCCTCAACAGTTAGCTCAGATTGGCCTTCTTTATTTTGAAAACTAACTTGATCTGCAGCAATCACACACCCTAAAAGCTTTTTCATCACTTAACTATTTTTACTTCTAATTCTTTTGCCAACTAACTGTGCAAATTTGGACAAGTTGCTATACCTTTCAGGTCCTAGTTTCCTCATCTGTAAAATGAGCTTGTTAGATTAGATGCTGTCCAAGGTCAGTTTCACCACTGACACCAAGTGTCTAGTGCAGTGGCTGGCATAGATACCAAGGTGAATGGCAGACACCGTCCCTGTCCTCCTGGAGCTTATAGCGAAATGGGAAGGAGACTGTAAAGAGTAAATAAATATAAAATCACAGCTTGCGATACATTCCAGGATGGATTGAATGGAATGATGCAGTGGTGGAGAATCATGAGATACGCATTTGTAGACCTACTCTCTTGATAAGACAGGTACCCAGCCATGTGAATAATCAGGGAAAAAATGTTTCAGGTGGACAGAGCAGCTTCTGCAGCAGCACTGAGGCAGGAAAGAACTTAATGTTTAAGAAACCAAGAGGAAATCATTGTGGCTAAAGTAAAAAGTATGAACGGGAGAGTGAGGCTAAATAAGATTGCAGAGAAAGAAGAGTCAGCATCATGCAGGATAATGTGAGTCCAGAAAAGTAGTTTGAATTTTAGTTGAAGGATTGGAAGTTTAAGCAGGAAAAAATATTATCTGATTTATATCTTTCCAATATTTTATGGCCATTGTATGGATAATAGATTGAAGTAGGGTAGGATTACAAGAGCGGAGGGGTTCTGATTTCCTAGACAAACGTGCTGGCATGTGAAATGGAAGGAGTTAGGTTTGAAACATATTTAAGAGGCAGAAGTAAACAGTCAGAAAGCTATCAGTAGCTGATAGTGACTCCAGTGTCTTAAGGTTAATGTATCAGCCAAGAATTGGGGAGGTTGACATGTCATGCTAGGTTAGCCAGACTCATTGTGGTATTAGAGAAGGAAATTTTTAAACACTATCTGGTTTTTATTTTCTCTTTTGCATTTAGGAAGTGAGATGTATTAGCCCACTGCCATAGCCTGATGTTAAGTGATTCTAGCCTGCAATATCTAGCCGGTGGAAATTACTAAGAGGAATTATTGCTGCCTTCAAAAATATGCCTAGTTGAGCTTTGGAGAATGTGTTTTGGGAGTTCACCAGCAAAGTTTGTGTGTCAACATATATGACGATTCATGCTCAGCCTTGTTGAACTGAAGATTTTGTAGCTTGGTAGAGCTGGGGAAAACATAGCTCTCTATTTCCACCAGGCTTTTATATTTAGGTAACTCATAACTTAGTGCTCTCTCCTCCCTCTCTGCCTATTAACAGTCATTCGTCTTTAGTCTCTTCTATGTGCTACTGCCCAACTAACGTTCAAACACATCTTTGATCATATTTTCTCCCACCCATGCACCTATACTCTACTTAGCTTATTGTATCAAGTTCAGAATTGTACTTGACGTCAAATCTCCTAATGATTTCCAACCATTTCCTCCCATTAAGCCCCTCGCTTCCGCCATCAGTAAGCCTTCCTTCACCAGCCCAGGCTGGTGCTTTCTTGCCATGGAGTAGTGGGATAAGCTCAATGATCTTAGGGCATACACTTAACACCTCTAGGTGATCGCCAAGAACTTTTCCCACTTTAATATCTAGTGACCTTCTGCCTTTATTCCTCTCTAATACGAGTGTTCCTTAACTGTCTTACACACCTGTGCCCTCTCAGGGTGCTGTAAGACCCTGGGATCAGGGACCTCATCTGTGGATTGTGTTGATCACATCCAGGGCTGAATACTCAACTCTGCTGCAGTCAAAGAGCATCAGATTTGCAGTCAGACCAATCCGGGTTTCAGTGCAGCACTCTCACTCACCAACCGTGTGAACTTGGGAAGATTTTGTTTTTTAATTCCTGAGCCTGAAGTTTCTTATTTTTAGGCTTCTGCATTGGTTTTCTCCTGTGCCAGGAGGGTGGTGACATGAAGGAAATTGCTGAATCGTAGCAGATGTTCCACTGGGGCTTTTAGAATAAGCAAGTACAATGACTGGCTGCTGTTTCCACACTCTGAATTTTAGAACTGGTTGATAGAATTTTAATAGGGAGATAAAAATCTGGCAGAAGTGAAGCTGGAAGGGAATGTGAATCTGAAGAAATGTGCCTGAACCTTAGAGAAGTGTGATCCATTCAGTAGATAATTACTTGCAAGCCAATATCTTCTGAATCTCTAGGTTTTCTGTCTTTAACAAGCACTATCAAACAGATACATGTTCCAAAGGTGTTCAGTGAAAGTAGCTAATCTTCAAAATTCAGTCTCATTCAAAAACCAGCAAACTTTACCTAGAAATGCATTTCCCTTTTAGACAGGAATTTGCAGTCACAAGTGTTTCCAGTAA
Source organism: Piliocolobus tephrosceles (assembly GCF_002776525.5). NCBI lineage: Eukaryota > Metazoa > Chordata > Mammalia > Primates > Cercopithecidae > Piliocolobus > Piliocolobus tephrosceles. The sequence goes on along the minus strand of NC_045434.1, from coordinate 101,340,143 downwards.
CCGGCTGTTCGAGTCATTATTTGAGTCCTCACCTCCTCCATCCCATCGACTTCCCCATGCCTGTGTGCCCTTGGGAAGCCCAAGACATGCAGAGATGGCTTGACATGGTCAGGTTCTCACCTCAGGTCTTTGTTCAGAATTTGAGAGTGAGGCATCCCCAGTTTAAATCCCAGCTCTCCTGCACTCACTGCCTCACACAAATACCTTGGGTGTAACTTAAAGTCACACCCTTGCTCCTTGTCATGGGGACCGGAAGCCTTTTCCTTAGACCCCCACCCTTTGCTATTGCAGTGGCCTACCATATAAACACAGGTGGTCTCACACTTTTCATCCTTTGATGTGCTCTTTTTTTTCCAGGCAGAGCCAACCTATCCTGTTACATTGTGTGGGCTTCCTGCATCATATTGCATGAATCCACATCCCTGAAACTAGGGTGCATCTGGGTGAGCACAGTTTGCTCCAGTCTCATCATGCTTGGCTTTACCATTCATAGCAGTACTACACCAGGGCTTTGCGTCTTTAATCATTTCTCTCTATCTTTACTTGCCCTAACAGTTAAAAAGTAAACTTCTTCTTCTGAGATAATTTAAGTTTAATGGGCAGTTATAAGAATACAGAGAGATATGCTGTTTATCAGAAGTTCAACTGCAACTGGACATCCTCTATTTTATTTGCTAAATCTGGCACACTATCTGAAAGATCGCTCTATTTTCCTGTCTCCGTCTTCCTATTTTCTGGCCTGTAGATGTCTCTGCACTGAGGGAGAGGTCTAGCTGAGGGCTCAGGGTCAGAGTCTAGGGTTGCAGCTAGGTGTTTTGCTGATAGCCAAGCATGTCCCCAGGGTAGGGTCAGGCAAAGCGGAAGTTGCCTATAAATCTCCACATTGGATTTTGAGGAACTGATCATGAGGTTTTCCATCCTGGATGAAAGAAAAAGCTCTTCCCTAAGCGAGAGACATTTTCTCTTACTTCTCCTTTGCCCCACCCTGTGACAGGTCTCCTGTGTCATCTGGATGATGCATGCATCAGCAATCCTTGCCACAAGGGGGCACTGTGTGACACCAACCCCCTAAATGGGCAGTATATTTGCACTTGCCCAGAAGATGTGGACAAGTGTGTCATGGGTGAGTACTCAGAACCTTTCCTATTCCTTGGAGTGTCTGTCAGACTCAGCAAGTGTTTAAACAGAAGCACATTTTAGAGCAAGTTACACCCAAACCTCGGATTTCTCTTGCTACATCTCCAGTGTTTACAACTAACCTTTCAGCATAACCATAACTATACATTTCATGCTGGTGATTAAACATATGGAAAGTATGCATTTGATTCTTAATATAAAGCCCCACCTCAGTGATAGTTTGGGTAAAAGAATAGCAGAAATGCACATCTCTCTCTCTCTCATACACACACACACCTACACACACACACAGCTACGCGCACACACGCACACACACACACACTTCCCCTCTCTTCTAGTTAAAGGATAGAATTGGAAATTAAGAATTAAGAATTAGATTATAAAAGGCCTGGCCACTTTGCCAGACTGATATTGATGACTGTTCCAGTACTTGTGTCTGAATGGCGCCAAGTGTATCGATCACCCGAATGGCTATGAATGCCAGTGTGCCACAGGTAAGATTCTTCTCACTCTTCATCCCCTTGTAGGTCCATTTGAACAAATATAGGGGGACCATCCTCTGCTAGCTACTCTACCAGTACCACTCCCAGGGGCTACTCTGTGTTTAGAGAGCTTCTTCTGGCAGATTTTTTGCTGCTCTCACTCTTTTCTTCTCCAACAGCTGCTTTCTTCTCCACCACAATGGTGGTCTGGCCCGGATATTTCCAAGTAGTATCCATGTCTTTCTGCGACAAATTTTGGCAGCAATGAGTTTCCAGCTGGCTTGGTTTACTACCTTGAAAAAGAGAAGAATTCCAGCTGAAACGTGTTTTTCACCAGGGCTTCTCAACAAGAGGCCTCTCTCAAGAGGAAAGTGACTGAAAGAAGGCCCAGAAATTTAAGGGCAGAATATGTGCAAGTGTAAAGATTTTCTCTACAAAGGGTTTTGTCTTTCCCTGGACAGATTCTTCTTGTGAAGGATAAGCTTCCCTGGAGAGAAATTAAAACCCTTGAATTCATGTTTAAAAGGGATGAAAGGTCAAATGGAGCCTTTTAGCAAAGGTTTAATGTTGATTTATTTAAGCCTTGAAGAAAGGACCTCTTATTTGTTTCTTCTCCTTCAAAATTATCATAACTGGGAGAAGTGAAAAATGGTGGTGGAAGTTCTCAACCTTTCTTCTCCTCACAAACACATGATTCAGCAATAATTTATAGACAAGTTCTCTTTGTGAGATATCAGACACACATTGAAAGCATCTTGAGCCCTGGGAAAATACAAAATCAAACTTAATGAAGCTAATAGGGAGATTCAGGACACTTTTCACAAGAGATCCTGTCCCCATTTCATCCCCTTACAGTCAGGAAGAGACCATCTAGTTCCCAGCTTCACCTAGGGGAGAAAGGGGGTTGATGCCAACTTTTCTGAAAGGACTCCATAGAAAACTGGATTTCCACATACTGGTCTTGGAGATCTCATGGATCCAGTGCAGCACAGTCACCTGGAGGCAAACAGAGACAGTCACTTGGTCTAGTGGAAGCCACTGACCTACCCCCCTGCTTAGCACAGAGTGAGCAGGTAAAAAACCCAGCTCTAAGATTCTCCCTGGAGAAAGCATTGACCCATGTGTCCAGTGCTCCAACTTTTCCAGGGATGCTCAAAGACCTAGTATCTGTCACAACAGTCTTGAAATTCTAATGGTTTCAGCACTGTCTGTCTGCCGGGGAGAGAATAGAGATAGTGGCTTGAGCCCATAGGTAACATAGTTTCCCTCCTGGCTTAGCACACAGTGAAGAGCCAATAGCCACACCTATCTGCTTCTCTCTGGGGATGGAAAGAGTTGGTAGAGGCCTCAAAAATCTTTGGCTGTGAAGATTGGTACAAACCTTCTCTTGTGTAAGGACAGCCCATAAAGACTGAGAAAGGTGCATGCCCTTTCTGATGTGTAGACACCAACACAGAGGTCAAGAAAGAAAAATTTTAGCAAGGATGTTCTGAATAAAGAAACAAGATAAGTATCTAGAAACTGACCCCAATTAAACAGAGTTATATGGTTTATTTGACAGCAAATTAAAAATAATTCTCATAAAGATGCTCACCAAAGCCAAGAGAACAATAAATGAACAAAAGGAGAATTTCAACAAAGGATAGAAAATATTGAAAAGTACTAAATGGGAATCATGAAAGGGAAGAACACAATAACAGAATTGAAAAATTCACTAGACAGATTTAACAGCACATAGATCAAGCAGAAGTAAGGATCAGTGAACTTGAAACAGGTCACCAAAAATAATTCAGTCAGAGTAACAAAAACAAAATTTAAAGAATAAAGAAAGATTAAGGGAATTATGTGAAACTATCAAATGGACCAATATACACTTATGGAAGTTCCAAAAGGAGAATAGAGAGAGAAAGGACCAAAAAGCTTATTGAAAGAAATAATGGCTGAAAGCTCCCCAAATCTGGGGAAAGAAACACACAGATCCAAGAAGCCCAAAGGACACCAAACAAAAGGAACACATTGAGATACATTATAATCAAGTTGTCCAAAGTCAAAGACTGAGAATTTTGAAAGCAGCAAGACAAAAGTGATTTGTCACATAAAAGAAAACCTCCAGAATACTGTCAGAAGATTTTTCAGCAGACATCTTGCAGACTAGAAGGAATCGGGATGATATATCCAAGGTCCTGAAGGAAAAAATAATCCTGATAACCAAGAATGCTATAACTGTCAAAACTCTCCTTCAAATATACAAGATAAAGACTTTAACAGGCAAACAAGAGCTGAGAGGGTTCATCACCACTAGACCTACCTTACAGGAAACACTAAAGGAAGTTTTTCAAGTTGAAATAAAAGGACACAAAACAGCAACCTGAGAGCATAAGAAAGAGTGAAACTCATTAGTAAAGGTAAATACATAGACAAATATAGGTTACTGTATTATTATAATGGTGGTGGGTAAATAACTTTTTTGTGTGTGTGAGGCAGAGTCTTGCTCTGTAGCCCAGGCTGGAGGGCAATGGTGCAATCTCGGCTCACTGCAAGCTCCGCCTCCAGGGTTCACACCATTCTCCTGCCTCAGCCTCCCGAGTAGCTGTGACTACAGGTGCCTGCCACCATGCCTGGCTAATTTTTTGTATTTTTAGTACAGACGGGGTTTCACTGTGTTAGCCAGGATGGTCTCAATCTCCTGACCTCATGATCCACCCGCCTTGGCCTCCCAAAGAGCTGAGATTACAGGGTAAATTACTTTTAACTCTAGTATAAAAGTTAATAGACAAAGTATTACAAAATCACTAAAAAATGTTAAGAGACTCAGTATGAATAGATGTAAATTGTGACAATAATAACATAAAGTATGTGTTTGGGGGGATAATTCAAAGTGTAGTTTTTGTACATGATTAAATTTAAGTTGTTATCAGCTTAAACTGTAATAACAATAAGATGTTTTATTTAAGCCCAAGGTAATCACAAAAAAAGAAAACCCATAGAGGTTACATTTAAAAAGAGAAAGGAATCAAAGCACACTTATACCAAAACAAGAACAACAGCCCAACAAAACACAAAGGAAGAGACAAACAGAAGAAAAGACACTGAAAGGAATGGCAAGACTAACAGATAGCAACTTAAAAATGACAATAGTAAATCCTTTTCTATCAATAATAACTTTAAATATAAATGGGTTAAAATCCTCCCCAATCAAAAGACATAGAGAGGCTGGATGGATTTTTTTTAAAAAGCAAGGCCAGCCAGGCATGGTGGTTCACGCCTGTAATCCCAGCATTTGGGGAGGTTAAGGCAGGTGGATTACTTGAGGTCAGGAGTTCAAGACCAGTCTGGCCAACATGGTGAGACCCTGTCTTTACTGAAAATACAAAAATTAGCTGAGCGTGGTGATGGGCACCTGTAGTCCCAGCTACTCGGGAGGCTGAGGCAGGAGAATCACTTGAATCCAGAAGGTGGAGGTTGCAGTGGGCCGAGATCATGCCACTGCACTCCAGCTCAGTGACAGAACGAGACTCCATCTCAAATAATAATAATAATAATAATAAAAACCAAGACCCAACCTATGCTGTCTATAACAAAGTCTTTTTAGATTTAATGAAACACATCGGCTGAAAGTAAAGGGGTGGAAAAAGAAATTACATGCAAATGTTAACAAAAAGAGACCAGGAGTGACTATATTTATATCAGGCAAACTAAACTTTCAGTCAAAACCTGTCTCAAGAGACAAAAAAGGATTTTTACAATGATAAAATATCAATCCACCAGCAAGATACAATAGTCATAACTATGTATGCACCCAACATTAAAGCACTTAGATATATAAAGCAAACACTGACAAAACTGAAGGGAGAAACAGAAGAAATACCACAATAGTAGAAGATTCCAAAACTAAATATGGACATGCAAAAGAAAAAAGCACTTTACATCACATACAGAAGTTATCTCAAAATGGTTCAAAAGCCAAGCATGGTGGTTCATGCCTATAATCCCAACAATTTGGGAGGCTGAGTCAGGAGGATTGCTTGAGCCCAGGAGTTAGAGACAACCTAAGCAACATGTGAAATTTCATCTCTGCAAAAAAAAAAAAAAAAAAAAAAAATAGAAAAAAAATAGCTGGGTGTGGTGGCACATGCCTGTAGTCCCAGCTACTTGGGAGGCTGAGGTGAAAGGATCAGATCACTTGAGCCCAGGAGGTTGAGGCTGCAGTGAACTGTGTTCACAGCACTGCAAACTCTAGCTTGGGTGACAGAACATGACCCCATCTCAAAAAAAAAAAAAAATCAAATACCTGTATATAAGACCTAAAAATGTAAAACAGAGAAAAACATACAAATTAGCTGGGCATGGGGGTGCATGCCCTGTATTCCCAGCTACTTGGGAGGCTGAGGCAGGAGAATTACTTGAGCCCAGGAGGCAGAGGTTGCAGTGAATAGAGATCATGCCACTGCACTCCAGCCTGAGTGAGACAGCGAGATCCCATCAAAAAAAAAAAAAAAAAAAAGAAAAGAAAAAAATACAGGAAAAAGTGTATTATGATACTGAATTTGGTTAACTGGATTTCTTAGATATGACACTGAAAAACAGGAAGCAAAAGTAAAACATAGATAAACTGTACTACATCAAAATTTAAAACTTCTGTGCATCAAAGCACAAAATCAACAGAATGAAAAAGCAACCTACAGAATGGGAGAAAACATTTTCAAGTCATGTATTTGGATACAGGGTTAATTTCCACAATATCTAAAGAACTCCTACAGTTCAACAAAAAAGAAACCGAACAACTCAAACAATGGACAAAAGATTTGAATACACATTTCTTCAGAAAAGATATCCTTATGGCCAATAAGCACAAGAAAAGATGCACAATATCACTGATATTAGAGAAATGCAAATCATAACCACAATGAGACACCATGTTACACCCATTAAGGTGGCTATTATCTGTAAAAACCAGAAAATACTAGCGTTGGGGAGGATGTAGACAAATTGGAACCTTTGTACACTGCTAGTGGGAATATGAAAAGGTGCAGCTGTTATGGAAAACAGTATGGCAGTTCCTTAAAATATTAAAAATAGAACTACCCCATGATCTAGCGATTCCACTTCTGGCTTTATATCCAAAAGAATTGAAAGCAGAGACATGAACAGATGTTTGTATACCTATGTTCATGGCAGCCAAGTGGCCCTCAGTGAAGAATGATTAGACACAACGTGGTACACAGAAACATCTAGCTACCATTCAGCCTTACAAAATAAGGAAATTCCAACACAAAATACGACAACATAGATGAACCCTAAAGATATCGTGCTAAGTGAAATAAGCCAATCACAAAAGGGCAAATATGATGAGATTCTATTTATATGAAGTACCTAGATTAGCCAAATTCACACAGATAGAAAGTAGGATATTGGTTGGGAGGGGTAAAGGGATGGACGAATGGAGAATTGTGGTTTAATGGGTATGGGGTTTCAGTTTTGCAAGATGAAAAGAGTTCTGGAGATTATTTGCACAACAATGTAAAATACTTAACACTGCTGAACCACACACATAAAAACGGTTAAGATGGTCAATATTAGAGTATGTGTATTTTATTACAATCAAAGATTTCAAAAAATCCTAATGTGTAAATACCTTTATGATTTTTAAATAAATGATCTCAACTCAATTTTCTAATTTTCATGTAAAGTTTCCTTGAATAATGTCATTACTTATTAGCTGTGTAACTTCAGGCAGGTTATTTAACCTTGCAGTGCCTCAGTTTCTCTTCTGTAAAATGAGAAAATAATGACACCTATCTCATGGAGCTGTTTTCAGCAGTATGCATGTTAGTAATATGCATGAAGCTCTTAGAAGGCTGCTGGCACATACGCTGAGAAAAAAAACAGTCTGGGGACCAGCTTTCCCTGTGAGAGTGCCGCAAGTTCATCTTTCATTAGAAGTGTGACTAAGAAACAGGAGGCCAGGCACAGTGGCTCACGCCTGTAAATCCGAGCACTTTGGGAGGCCAAAGTGGGCAGATCACGAGGTCAGCAGATGGAGACCATCCTGGCTAACATGGTGAAACCCTGTCTCTACTAAAAATACAAATAATTAGCCAGGCGTGGTGGCAGGCGCCTGTAGTCCCAGCTACTGGAGAGGCTGAGGCAGGAGAATGGCGTGAACCCGGGAGGCCGAGCTTGCAGTGAGCCGAGATCGCGTCACTGCACTCCAGTCTGGGCGACAGAACGAGACTCTGCCTCACAAAAAAATAAAAAAATAAAAAATAAAACAAACAAACAAAAAAAAACAGGAGATTGAGATGGGGCACTGCAGGCCTGCGGTGTTGCCTGAGGAGGGAGAGGAGCACTGGGGTGAGATGAGAAAACAGCAGGAAGACCCAGCCTAGAACAAAACCAAAAAGCTTTGGCTGACACAAATCTGAGAGGGATGATCCCCCCTTGGATATAAGTAGTGGATACTGACTCCTGCCAAGGCACCCCTCAGTCCTCTCCTCCCACCCAAAGCACTGTGCAAATGGGAAGGAAGATGTGGAGGCAGAGACACGGAGGTCCTTGGGAGTGAAATGCGTTCCTCACTCCTCCTCTGTGCTACTTATGAGAGTGGTAAACATGGGGCCAGGTGTCACTCAGCACACACGCACTCACAAAAGATCTGCCCCTGCAAGCAGACGCTGCAAACACAAAATTTTCTTAACAGCCTTGCCCCAGGACACCACTAAGGCCTGGCATCATCTTGCCATCATTGCACTGTGGTGCAATGCAAGAGTTAGGACAGATCGGTGTCATTAACCCACCTGAGATCACCCCAGATACTGAAAATGCTTCTAGAAGCATTTTTTTATTAATAAAATATGTTGTCAGCATTTATTGATCAGTATGGGTGCAGGTGCAGATGTTCACATGGACCAAGTTGAGGGAAGAAGAGGGAGAGGCAGACAATTGCTTTGTTCCCTGGGATTCTGAGAAATAAGACTACACTTTGAATACAACAGTAATTCTAGGAAACTCACTACTTTCAGAGCTTTAGTGTATGGAAAAGCCATTAGAGCAGGATTTTCAAAATACCCACAACTTGATCACAAACTGAGGGGCAAGTGAATACTAGAGAAGTAGAATGCACTGGTTTGTTTCCAAAACAAGAATGCCATTTATTTGCTGATTAAAACTTGTGGGAAAAATTAAAGTAAAAAAATGTTGGGAGAAGAATGGAAAGCCTTTGGATAAATGATTAGCTGGTTAAATAAATGAGCGTGTGCTACTGAATGAGTATGGATTAACTGGTTACTTTTTTTCTTTCTTGACACTCTTTGCTTTGGGTAGTTTACTTTCAATGTTTGCTTTAGATGCTTCCTGTCCAGTTTTTGCTTTAGATGCTTCCTGTCCAGTTTTTGCTTTAGATGCTTCCTGTCCAGTTTTTGCTTTAGATGCTTCCTGTCCAGTTTTTGCTTTAGATTCTTCCTGTTCGGTTTTTGCTTTAGATTCTTCCTCTCCAGTTTTTGTTTTAGATTCTTCCTGTTCAGTTTCTGCTTTGGATGGTGGCATTTTTTCCTGTTTGGATTTTAAATGGTTTCCTATCTCTTGTCGGAAAAACACAAAAACCGCGGAAAGGATTAATAAAAAAAGGCGAAACATTATGATGGACACAATCCGAATTGACTGGGGAATCTCCCCTCCGAACAGTCCTGGAGGCCCACTGTCAATGCTTCCTCCATACCCCACCTGCTCACAGAATGGAGGTGCCCAGCCATACATGCAGTGGCAGTTTTTTCTGTTGTTGCAAACACCTCGGGTATTGCATTTCTCAGGCAAACAGTCAAACTGCAGGACTGAGCTATTGACGCAATTTTTGTTAAAACATACCCGGTCTTCTCCACAGGAGGTGCCATCATTTATCATACCCAGGTCAGGTATCCCCATGGGTTTCATGGATAGATGATAGCCTGTGCCCCAGCACATGAGATTTTCTGCCCCTAAATGAGTAGAAATTATAGTCGTATGCTCTGGCAAATCAGGGATGGTTTCGACATTTATACACTGTAGCCTGCCACATATTGAATTTGCACTTTCACACTTTTTAAAATTTCGAATTCCTGTAATCTCACAGTTACCAAATTGATCACCTATTAAGTTAACTGCATCATAGCACTTACTAGGAGCCTCCATGGCATCAGGTCCAAAAATGCTTTGGCACTGCATATATCTGGATCTGCACCCCTTCCTGAAACAACGGCCTTTATACTTGCAAGGAGTTCCATCCTGCTTATAAACATCATTTGGGCAGGAACTTGAATTCCCGTCACAGTACTCTGCAAGGTCACATTCATTTTCTTCCTGCCTACACTTGTATCCAGATGGACGAAACCGACAACCATGACAGCAAAGTCCAATGCTACAGTTGGCACCTGGTTGCAACTTACAATTTGATTGGCAACACCGATCTTTCTGACACTCTTCTGTGGAACCACAGTCACATTCCTCATTGTCTTCCACAATTTTGTTTCCACATCTCTTAAGCACATAACGTAGTCCTGGGATATTATTTAGACATGTTGCTCCCGAAGAGATATGTTTAAAAAAAGAGATATAACTGCAGTTGCTAAACCCACTGCGTCCTGAGCCCATGATGCAATTAAGCCTACCCCTGCATTGGCAGTATTGTTCATCATGTAACATCCCTACAGCATGACCCAGTTCATGAGCAGACCAGGTGGCAGGGGCAAGGATGTTTGCATCTAGTAAAGTACTCACTGATCCAGCATATTCTAGAGAACACACTTTTCCAAAAGACCATGCAAGAGCATCATTATATTTTCTTTGAAGATATAAATGTGCCCAATCTGATGACAGTCGAGCATTTAATATATTTTTTTTATATATTACAAATCTGCCTAAAACGTCAGCTAACGCTGGATATCCAATGCGTATTTTGTTAAAATCTGTCCATACTTCAAGAGCCTTTAAGTGTATCCTCATACGAACGTCTTGAAAGTAGGTGTCCATAATCGCAGTCAAAATAATGCCATCATGTATGACTTGAGAAAGATTGTTGTTCACAAAGCTATACCTACTGTGATCAAAGAGTAGGATCAATTCCAAGTACTTTGGGTGTTTATAGGATCCAGGATAGTCCCTTAGCCTCGCCTTATTCTCATAAGGGGCCATCTGCCATTCTATTTCATCATCACTTAAGCCACAAACCTGATTCCCAAACTGCTCTTTCTTCAGGAGATAGACGACATGTTCAAAACTGGGAGAGGCCTTGAGGGGCTCAATTTGGTAATGTTTGGCATCAATGTTAAATACACCTCGGAGGCCCCCCATGCATGTGCTTATAGTAGCTTTAGAGTCCAGAGACTCTTCCACGGAGCCCATGTAGTTACAGTCCTTGGGTATATAAGGATGATCCTCCAGCAGTTCCCCATGTTCTGTGAAGGAGAAAATGCGCAGATGTCGGGGCAACAGAAGTCTCTTGGGCCACAAATGGAGGACATGCTTCTTGCCTTTTAACTGCAGTTGGTAGGACACGGGACTGACCACACCCTGCACCTCTCCCCGGAAGCTCAGCTTCTCGGGAATGGTGATTTCAAACGAGTCAAACTCCCCTTGAGGGTGAAAAATTACATCTTCGCCAAGAGAGTTAAGAAGGAGCACTGTCGGAACTAGTACAAGGAGCAATCGGCATTGGGAGAGTAAGATCTCCACTGACCTCATAGTCTGTTCCCTTCTCAGCCTCAGTTTGCTATTCAGTCCCTGCAACTCGGGCCTCGCGAGTCAGACTTCTGGGGGCCGCCGCTAGAGGCGCCGGAGCGCAAAACCCGGCTCCCCTGGCAGGGTTTCCTGGGGACCTCCTTGCCTCCCAGGGCTCGGTCTAGCTGGCGTCCCCAGTGCGCGCGTGCCCTGTCCAACGCATCCAGTTCGTTTTCTGGGCCGTACCGTTGGGCGCAGGTGGAAGAAAGGAGGGAAACCGTGGGCGAGAATAAAAGAGAAAAGAGGGGCTGTTGGCACGTGGGATGGAGAGAGGGTAGAGAACACTATCGGAAATGGAGGAGAAATAGGAAGAACAAAGGAGAAAGTGTTAAAGGCTCACTATATCTTGTGCCTTTAGTCTGTGTCTTTACACCTTAGGACACAGGTTGGAATCCGACGTTTTATGGGCCACTGTCCTAACTGCATTGCTGGACATTTCCCAGTTTTCCACTAGGGTTACTTGCGGCAAAAGAAAGGAGCATCAGAACCAGCAAGAGTGGAAACAGCCTAAACAGCCTGAGAGTATCAGTGCAGACTCCACACCCCCAGCCCCACTCTGGGCAGTTCCCCTGGCTTCAGCTGCGGCTTCTTTTTAGAGAAGGCCCTGAGCCTCCGTGGTGGGCCCAGGCAACAGAAAGGCTCTGAGCTCATTTTGCCGGGGGTGCTTTCTGCTGTTTGTCTTTGGGGTGCCAGGGGTCTGTGTCATTTTCATGTGTCCATGTGCAATGGTGGGGAGAATCTAGAAAAAGTGCCTGTGAGAAGAGCAAACCCAAATACTTTCTGAGAAAGGTAGATAGCTGGTTATGTTCCTAGTCGAGTGATGAGGCTGACTCCACAAAGGAAGAAGCCTCTGGCTCAGAAAATGGAAGGGTTTATCGTCCATAAAAGGGCAAATCAGAAGGTCATGAGGTGATTTTGAGGGATTCTGATAGGAGAGGAATAGTTTCAGTTTTGTTCCTGGGATATTCAATCTGGCTGAACTACAAGGAAAGATTAAAAAGGACCAGGCTTGAGTCAGGGGGACTAGTTAAAAGCTCTTGTACCAATCTATGTTGTCTGTTGGCAGAAAGTATGGCCTTAGGGCTGATAATAAACAGTGCTTATGGAAGACTGGCTTCTTTCATGCTGCACACCCTGCTATGCTCTGCATAAATCAGCCCATTAGATCTTCACAATGACCCTAGGTTGTAGGTACTACTATTATCACCCATACTTTGCACGCGAGGACGTGAAAACTGTACCATGGTTTAGAAGGTGGTGTCAGCTGAAGCAATCCCTGTGAACATTTAGGCAACTCTACCCAGAGCCTGTGTTCTTTTCCAGTCAACTCTGTTGTCTCTTTGGGGAAGGACAGAAGTTGACAGCTTCAAGAGATCTAAAACCACTTAGTCTCTCCTGGACTTAATGCTTGAATGGATTCTCCCAGAATGAAAGAGGCAAACATGAGAAAGAATGTTGATGTTTCTGGCTTAGGTGTATGTGTGTGTCATGGCTCTAACCACTCAAAGAAGAAAAACATCAGAACAAATAGATTTAGATAAAGCAAATAAATATGACAAGCTCTGCTTGCAAAATATAGATTTCCAGGTGTCAGTAAAGGAGCACTGAAGAAGGGATTTCTCAACTGCAGTCAGATGAGTAGGCAGCTTCCTCTGGGCTGAGATGCCTGAGTTAGAGCTGAACTGGAGTCCTCTGCTCAGTGGTGTGGATTGAAGCCATAAAAGCAGATGATGATGCCTCATGGGATGGTGAGGAATGAGCAGAGAAAGACCAGGTTGGAGCGCTCAGGAATAGTAGGATTTAAGGTCGGGCTGAAAGAAAGAAGCTTGCAATGACCTGTGAAGGAGTGGATATTGACATAAAAAGAAAGGCAGGATAACAGGTGATTGCAGAAGGACTTCATGAATGATGTCATGACCAACAGGTGAAACGCTGAGCAGAGTTCCGGAAACACTGCAATGAGCACAAAAGAGGTCATAGAAACTTTAGTGCACACTGTTTTAGGGACCTGCTGAGGAGCAAAGCCACATACCAGGAGGCTGGAATGTAAATTGGAGGTTAGAAAGAGGAGATCACAGACCTAGACTGCACTTTCAATAAATTGGGTGAAGGAGAGAGAAAAGGTAAGAAAGTAGCTTGGGAACCATGTGGTAGAAAGAGGGCTTGTTAGAGGAAAGAGTCCCTGCTAGAGCCTTGCTCAGCCTCCAGGAGAGGTTGGGTGAGGACGCAGCGAGATCCTCCTTGGGGGCAGCAGAGCAGGAGGCAGGGGTGGAGCAGACAGCAGGGTAGCAGGCAGTGAAGCTATGAGTGCAGTGAGAAAATAAGGGAGCGCTAGTCAGAAGGCTTCGGCTTTCTCTGTGACGTCAGCTGCTGGGAGTGTAGGGGTGACAGAGCTGAAAGAGATGAAGAAGAGAGCTCAGGAGACAGTGGACTAGGGAAAAATAAAAGTATCACCAAGTGTGTTGAGGGCCTAATTCAGGTTGGAAACCAGAAATTGCAGTTTCCTATCTGTAAATTAATTTGATTTTCTCAAGCAACACCCAGCAGCCTAAATTGGGGAGGGCAATTGGAGTATATCTTCTGGATCTATTCTATTTAATCAAATCATCATTTTCATCTCTGTACCATTTTTCTTTGGGCTGTTGTAGAATTTCTTGAAGAAAAACACCAATTCATCAATTCCCACTGCTACAATACAATCTGTGTGCTAAACACAGATGTCTAGCATCTGAATGTTGGACCCCAAGCCTTGTGTAAATAGCCTGCTTTGACATATTTCTCTTTATTTATGGAAATTATACATGCGTATCACAAAGGATACGAATAACCCTGAATGATAATGGAGTAACAAATGAAAACCTCCATTATCCTCCAACCCTGCATGCTTGTCTAATACACTCCCCTCCGCAGATGTGACTACTAAGTGTTCTCCATTTTTTGATATGTCTTTACAAGTATAGAAACTATGTAATATTTAAAGGCATTATGCCAAGTGAAATAAGCCATACCCAAAAGCATGAATACTGTATCATCTCACTTATATGTGGAATAAAATATTCAAAGTCATAGAAGCAGAGAGCAGAAAGGTAGTTTCCAGGTCCTGGGGGAAGGATGAAATGAGGTGGTGGTCAAAGGGTACAAAGTTTCAGTTGTGCAAGATAAACAACTTCTAGAGATCTATAATACAGTACAGTGCCTGCCTATAGCCAACAATACTGTACTGTATACTTAAAATTTACTAACAGGGTCAATTTCTTGTACACACACACACACACACACACACACACACACACACACACACCCCAATAATGATAAAGAGGGTGCAAGGAAAATTTGGAGATGATGGCTATGTTCATGGCCTTGATAATGGTGATATGGTGATGGTTTCGCAGGTATATATTTATCCCCAAATTCACTGAGATGTAAATACATTAAATATGTACAACTTTTTACATGTGAATCATACCTTAATAAAATGGTTCAAATAAATAAATAAGTATATACTATTCATATTATTTTACCCTTGTCTTTTGTAGTGAACAACATATCGGGGACAGGAGTGGTGCCTCATGCCTGTAAACTCAGCACTTTGGGAAATGAGGAGGGTGTATCACTTGAGCTCAGATGATCAAGACAAGCCTGGGTAACATAGTGAGACCCTGTCTCTATTTTTTTTAAAAAAGTGAACAACATATTGTAAGTAGTTCTCTGATTTAGATTATTGCTTCCAATAGATGCATACTGTTCTATAGTACGGAAGCAAATATTTATTTAACAATTTTCCCCATGTGTGGATGATGTAATTATGTCATTTAAAATATTATAATTATCTTGCTTATAAGGTTTTCTATATTTTGACAGTAAATATATTGACAACAATTTACACACACACACATAATAAATACACATACATTTTCTTTGCCCCTGAAAAGTATTTACATTGTGATAGAGTCCTAGAATTGAAAGTGTTAGATCCAAGATAATACAGCCTCCCTCTAAAAATCTTCTACTTCTTTGCAAACTATCTATAAAATAGTGCTTCCCAATAGAACTTTTTGTGGTGGTGAAAATGTTAATATAGCCCAATACTGTAGCCACTAGCCACTTCTGGCTATCGAGCACTTGAAATATGGCTAGTGTGAGCAATTGAACTTTATACTTTAAAATTAATTTAATTTAAATTTATTTATTTATTTATTTATTTTTTGAGAGAGAGACTCGCTCTGTTGCCAGGCTGGAGGGCAGTGGCGCAATCTCTGCTCACTGCAACCTCCACTTCTGGGTTCCAGCAATTCTCCTGCCTCAGCCTCCCGAGTAGCTGGGACTACAGGTGCCCACCACCATACCCAGCTAATTTTTGTATTTTTGGTAGAGACGGGATTTCACCATGTTGGTCAGACTAGTCTCGATCTCTTGACCTCATGATCTGCCCACCGTGGCCTCCCAAAGTGCTGGGATTACTGTCGTGAGCCACTGCGCTTGACCTAATTTAAATTTAAATAACCACTTGTGACCAGTAGCTGCAGTGTTACACAGTGCAGGTATAGAAGGCCCATATTCTCGCTACATTTCCGGTAGTATATAATATCCAACTCTTTAATCTACACCTGCATTATAAAAAGAAGGCAACTCACTATTTCAATTTGCATTCTCTGGTTATTAGTGAAGTTGAGCATATTTAGTAGCTGAAAACCAGTCTACTTTTTTTATTCTTAAATTTGCCTGCTCATTCTTATATTACATGGTTTGTCCTGCTTTTATTGATTTGTTGGAGCTATTTATATTTTGCAAATCTGTTCTTCCAGTCAGTTATTTGTCACTAACTTTTATAGTGTTTTTCACCATGCAGAACATTTTAAACCCACCTGGTTGCAGAGTTTCATGTCATTCTTCTGTCTTTCTTCATTCTATGATTGTAAAAATGTCTGTCTAATATGTGCTTTGATAAATTTATTTTGGTATATCTCTGATTTTTCTTTTATATGGAATATAATTCTGTCTCCCATCTAAGGTAGGAATCTGTCTTATTACTGGATCAAGATATTGAATAATCCTATAACTGACAAAGGACATTGTAAGTGACTCTGACAACTCAATGAGAAAAAGACAGATAATCTAACAGAAAAATAAGCAAAAGAGTTTAACAAACACTTCACAAAAGAGAAAATGTATATGGCCAGTAAACAATTGGAAAGGTTCTCAACCACATTACTAAACAGAATACTGCAAATTAAAGCTTCTATCAGATGTCCCTCAGGCTGAAAATGATTCAGGAAGTCTATTAACATGAAGTTTAGGTAAGGACGTAGAAGAGTAAGAACTCTTATATCCTTTGGTGGCAATGTAAATCAGTAAAAACACTTTAAAGCCCTGTTTAGCATTTCTTATATATCTGAAAATATGAAGACCCTGTGATCCAGCAATTCCACTCTAGGTATATATCCTACAGAAATGTGTTTATATGTACACCAGGATACGTGGACATAACAATATTCTCCACACTGATAACAATCCAAATTTCTATCAATAGTGACTGTGGCAATGGAGATGATGAATCAGTTACGTGCAACAACACGGAAGAATTTTATAAACCTGGAAAAACAAAACATAATGAATATAAAGTTCAAAATCTGGCAAAATCTAACTCTGTTTTTAGAGTTTCAATCAGAAATTGGTATTGAGAATAGGCTGTCACTTTAACAAATACCTAAAATGTAAAAGTGGCTTTGGAACTGGGTAATGAGTAGAGGTTAGAAGAGTTTGGGGGTACATGATTTCTTTTTAAACTGTGCATTGCCATTAATGAAGCATTAAGGATGATTCTGGTGAGGGCTTAGAAGAGAAGAGCTGTAGAGAAAGCCTCAGTCTTCACAGAGAGTACCTAAGTGCTCATGGTCAGAATGTTGGTATTAAATAGACACATGAATGGTAAAGCCTATTCTGATGAGGACATTGTATTAGATGGAAATGAGGA
This sequence comes from Piliocolobus tephrosceles, assembly GCF_002776525.5. Lineage (NCBI taxonomy): Eukaryota > Metazoa > Chordata > Mammalia > Primates > Cercopithecidae > Piliocolobus > Piliocolobus tephrosceles. Next base: position 101,322,800 of record NC_045434.1, on the reverse strand, counting down.
ACATGTTATTGAAAATGAGAGGAAAGAAAATCCTTATTATAGAGTGGCACAAAACATGGCTGAACTGTGTTTTGTGCGAGGTAGAACTTCTAATGATGAAATAGGATATTTGGCAGGAAGAAATCTCTAAGCAAAGTGTTGAGGCTTCTCATGATTGCTTATGATAAAATGTGAGAAGACAGAAATGAGCTAAAGACAGATAATCAAAAAGGGAAAAGAATGTAATAATATGGAAAATTCTCAGCCGGGTCATGTTCGGAAGAAAATACCACGGGCGTGACCAAGTCACTCTTTGATAAGGAGATCAGTATCACTCAGCCCTGTGTCATTCATCAAGACAATGAAGGAATGACCCTGAACACAATGTGGAGATCTTTGGGACTGTCATTTCCATCACAGGTCCACGATGGCAGAGCCATGAGGGCATAATGGTTTAAAAGGAGGAGCCTGGAACATATGTGGGGCCTTTAACTCACTGCCCAGTACCACTTCAAATCTCTGCTCTTTGATTCAAATGCAGCACTTCTTGGCCACCCCCGGTGTGGCTCCAGTGGGCCCAGTTGTGGTGGCAGCAGCAGTGGTTGGCCCTCCAGAGGTTGCGGGTAGTAAACCTTTGCAGCATTCACATGGCGCCAACTCTCCAGGCACTCAGAATGCAAGAACTGCGGGAGGATGGCCACCTCCACATAGATTTCAAAGGATACTCCAGAGAGCCTTGAAATCTAGGCTGAGAACTGCCGCAGGGGAAGGGCCATCACAGAGAGCTCCCACTAGGGCATTGCTCACTGGAACTGTGGGAGTTGGGTCACCACAGAGAGTCCCCAGTAGGGCAATGTCTAATGGAGCCATGGGAGCAGGGCTGTCCCCAAACCCTGGAAGTGTAGAGTCTCCAGTGTGAAACGACAGACTGGGAGAGCCACAGTCACCTGATTCCAACCCCTGAAAGCTGCTGTGTGGGCTGTGCTCATCAAAGCCATGGGGGTGAGGTCACCTGGAGCCTTGAGGTTCCAACCTCTGCACCAGTATGTCCGGAAGGCAGGACATCAAGTCAAAGTTGATTGTCAAGACTTAAGATTTACTGTTGTTCACCTTGAGGGGTTTGGACTTACTTGAGATCAGTTAACTCTTTATTCCTTCCTATTTTTCCTTTTTGGAATAGAAACATTTATCATATGCCTTCTCCTCCACTGTATTTTGGAAGCACATAAGTTTAATTAAACAGATTCACAACCAGAGGGCAATTTGCCTCAGGATGAATTCTAACTTGAGTCTCACTCATATCTGATTTAAATGATGTTTAGACAAGACTCTGGACTTTAGATTTCTGTATTAATGCTGAAATTATTTACGAGTTTTGAGGTTATTGGGATGGAATGTGCATGTGAGAACAAAATAAATTTTGGAACACCAGAGGCAGAATGCTATAGTCTGAATGTTTATGTCTCCTCTAAGTTGAAATGTGAAAACTTAATCCCCAGTGTGGTGGTATTAAGAGGTGGGCTTTTGGGAGGTGATCAGCAGGGTTCCATGAGTTATGAATGGGATTAGTGCCCTTAAAAAGAAGCCTGAGGGGGCTTCTTTGCCCCTGCTATCATGTGAGGACCCCGGAAGAAAGCACCGTCTTTGAAGCAAAGAGAGAAATAATCCTCACCAGACACTACATTTGCTGTTGTCTTTATCTTGGATTTCCTAGCCTCCTGTAAGCAAGATCTGTCTTCTATTTATATATTACCCAGTGTGAAGTATCTTGTCATAGCAGCCCAGATAGTTGGTAAAATAAATTGAGGAAATTATTACTAAACCTGTCAGGGAGTTATTATTTCTAGGGTGAAAGGAAGGGGAAGTTATTATTTCTCAGGAAAAGAAGGGAGGGAGGAAGAAGGGTATGCTTGGTGTAGCTTTTGCTGGGGTGTTAGCAATATATTTCTTGACCGCTAGGGTTTGCTGCACATATTTGTTAAAATATTCCTGAAAGTTTTATCCTCATTTCTTTATATGCTATATTTTACAATTATTAAAGAAAAACCTAAGACAAGTTAAATTTAACAAAGTTTGTGCAGGGAACAGGTTTTAGAACTGGGAAGCATTCTGAACCAAAAATTGTTCAGAATACCCCCACCTCCAACATGGTGAGCTATACTTAAAAATCAGAAAACAAGAAATGACATATAGGGGTTAAATGATTGGTACTGTTTGAGGTTTGTTTTATTTGGGCATAATCTGGCAATTTAAAGTCTGAGATTTGCTGAGGGTTCAGCTACTATAACTGGCTGAGACTCAGTTGGTTTGTTACAAGGGTATACTCCTCGGTTAGTTTATACATCAGGCTGGAATACTTTCACTATGTTTGAAGGCAACATATAGTTGGAGCATGTTTTATTTTGTTTTTTAATCCATTTAGCCAGTCTATATCTTTTACGTGGAAAGTTTAATCTGCTTACATTTAAGATTATTATTGATATGTGAGGACTTATTCCTGTTTTTATTTTATCAATTGATTTCGAGTTTTTTGTATATCCTTTGTTCCTTTCTTTCTCTTTTATCGTTTATTATTGTGGTTTGGTGATTTTCCTTAGTGGTAACATTTGAGTCCTTTCTTTTCTTTATTTGTGTGTTTGCTCTACCAGTGGGCTTTATATACTTATGTGTTTTCATGATGGTAGATATCATCCATTTGTTTTCAGGTATAGAACTTCCTTAATCATTTCTTGTAGAACTTGTCTAGTGGTGATGAATTCCCTCAGCATTTGCTTATTTGGGAAAGACTATTTCTCTTGCATTTATAAATAAGTTTTTGGGTATAGTATCTTTGGTTGGCATTTTTTTTCTTTCAACACTTTGAGTATATAATCTAATTATCTTCTGGTCTATAAGGTTTCTGCTGAGAAATGTGCTGTTAGTCTGATGGGGGTTCTCTTATAAGTGACTAAACCATTTCTCTTGCTGTTTTTAGAATTCTCTTTGACTTTTGGCAGTTTGACTATAATGCGCCATGGAGAAGACCTTTTTAAATTGTATCTATTTGGAGATCTATGAGTTTCCTGTTATCTAGATGTTTAAATCTCTTGCTAGACTTGGAAAATTTCCAGCTATTGTTTTGTTAAATAGGTTTTCGATCTCTTATATTTTCTCTCACTTCTGAGACACCAAAAATTTAAACATGTGGTTGCTTAATAGTGTGCTATATGTCATGTGGGCTACGCTCATTCTTTTAAATTCTTTTTTCTTTAGTTTTGTCTGGCTGGGTTATTTCAAAAGATCTGTCTTCAAGTTCTGAAAGTCTTCTGCTTGATCTAGTCTATTATCGAAATTTTTGAATATATTTTTAAATTCCATTCAATGAGTTTTCCAGTTTCAGAATCTGTTTGGTTCTTTTATTTATGACCTCTATCTCTTTGGTAAATTTCTCATTCATACCCTGAATTGTTTTTCTGATTTCTTTGTATTGTTTACTTTGTTCTGCTGTATCTCACTAAGCTTTAAAACATCGTTATTTTGAATTCCTTTTTGGGATTTTATAAGTTTATTTTTTATGGGAATCTTTTGCTGGAGAATTATTGTGTTCCTTAGAGGATGCTATATTTCCTTGTTTTTTCATGTTTCTTGTGTCTTTACACTGATATCTGCACATCTGGTGTAACAATCACTTCTTCCAATTTTGTGAATTTGATTTCATAAGGGAGGACCTTTTTCTGAGGATGTATCTATGGTATTGGTTGTGTAGGGCACTTTGGCTTTGATTCCAGGTGCATGCAGTAGTGTAGTCTCTGTATGATTTCTTTGGCTGTAGCCAGCATCAATAGCAGCGACTTAGGATGTGGTTGTTAGTGGAGGCTGTGGTGACATTCTGCTAGGGATGGGGACACAAAATGGGCCAGTCCTTGTGTCCCAGTGGTGGCAGTGGGCTGAGAATGCCTGTTGTTGAGCCCCAGGGAAATGTGCACTGGCACCAGTGTTAGCAGGTCTAGAAAGGCTGGTTCTTGGGCCTCCAAATGGCTTGCTTTGGTGCTGGCAGTGGCAGTGGTGGGCTAGATAGGTTGATGGGTCTTTGGGCCCCTGCACAGTGAGCATGGCATAGATGATGGCAGTAGCAGTAGTGGGACAGCCTTCTTGTTTCTGAGCAGTCTGCACTGGGGTTGGCAGGGGCTGAAATTTGCTAGTTGGGCCAGTCCTGAAGCCCGTAGGTCATGCATGCAGGTGGGTGCCAGCTGTGGTGGTAGCAGCAGGTTGGATGGCCCTTCCTTAGGCTCCTGGAAGGAGTGCTCACATGCCAAAAGTGGTGGATGAGGCAGGGTGATCCCCAGGCTCCTGGACAGTATGGTTGGGCACTGTGGGAAGAGGCACAGCTGGGCGAGGCAGGCCTGTCTTCAACAACCACTGGCAGTGTGTACAGGTGCTAGCTGTGGTAGACAGGGGCACAGCAATCATGGATATGATGGTTAACATTGTCAACTTGATTGGATTGAAGGATGCAGAGTATTGTTTCTGGGTGTGTCTGTAAGAGTGTTGCCGGAGGAGATTAACATTCAAGTCAGTGGACTGGGAGAGGAAGACCCACCCTCAATCTAAGTGGGTACCATCCCATCAGCTGCTAGCACAACTACAGAAAGCAGCTGGGAGAAAGGGGAAGAAGCTGACTTGCTGAGTCTTCTGGCTTTCATCTCTCTCTCCTGTGCTGGATGCTTCCTGCCCTTGAATATCAGGCTCCAGGTTCTTCGGCCTTTGGGCTCTTGGACTTACACCAGTGGTTTGCTGCAGACTCTCAGGCCTTTGACCCACAGGCTGAAGACTGCAATGTCAGCTTCCCTACTTTTGAGCTTTGGGACTCCGAGTGAGCCGCTACTGGGTTCCTAACTCCTAAGCTTGAAGGCAGCCTACTGTGGGATTTCACTTTGTGATCACGTGTATCAATTCTCCTTAATAAACTCCCTTTCATATATACATATATTCTATTACTTCTGTCCCTTTGGAGAACTCTGACCAATACAACAGGTCCCTGGAAGAATGCTTGGGTGAGGGTGGCAGCAGATGCCCTGTGACCCTGCTGCTAGGGGGTAGGGTTTTCAGTGGCAGCAACCATGGGCAGGTGGTTGGGGAGTGCATGCTTTGGTACTAAGTGGAAGATGTGCATGAGGTAGCCTGTCCTTAGTTTGCTTGTAAATGTGTGGTGGCCAACTGCTGGGGGTGGGCAGTGTCACAGCCAATGGCTTACACTTTGGGCCTGGCAGTAGAATTGGGTGGAGGATGTCAACGGGGGACCCAGGATGTGGAGATGCAGAGGCTTTTGGGCCTAATGACAGGTTTCAGTCTGGTGAGGGATGGACCCTTAAAATGGAACCTTGCAGTAGCTGCTTAGGATTTGCCAGGGGTGGTGTGTGCGGGACCCAGCGTGAGCTCCCCTTCTGGAGCAGTAGAGTTGTAGGGTCTTCAGGCAGCTTCCTATGTTAGTTTTAAGGTCCTCAAGGGTCGAGGAGATATCTCATGGTTAGGATTGCAAGAATCTTCCGTGGGAATGTGGACTGCTAGGGGTCTCTCACTTACCCTTTCCCCACATTGGGGAGCCTCTCTGGGCTCCCAGCTGGTCATGGCTGAGCAGGCTGCCTCACTTCTCTCTTTCTTTGCCTTAGGTGTTTCCGGTCACTTTTCTGTTGAATTCCTGGGTTCTCTTTTAGATGATCTATTTGAAGTGTGATTATCTTCTTACTATTTTTGTTCTTCTTTGTAGAAAACACAAGTACCAGATGCCTCTAGTTAGCTACCTTGAAGCCCCTCCACTGGGTTTGAATTTTTTTTAAGTTATTGGGGTGTGTGGCTGTGTGTGTGTGTGCACGTGTGCACTATTGTAAATGTGGTCTTCTTTTCAATTACATCCTCCAAATGGTTCTGTGAATTGGTTTTACATCATTTTATTTACCGAATCCCTAATAGTTTGTGGTAGTTCTCTGTTTTCTTCAGTTGTCCAGGTAGTCATGTTAACCTCCTTTCTAATTATTATATGTAAAACCCTAGTTTTATTTGTAAAACCTAAGCACAGTAACACAGATTCTGATATAACATGATTAGTGGTTGATGCCTATCCTCTTCAAATCCACGTTCTTAAACCTTTCCTAGGAAGCAAGGAAAAGGGGTCATGGAAGAGAGAAAAAGCAGAGAGACAGAGAAATGTGAGACAATTGCATGACAGAGGGACAGGACTGGGTCCCTACATCCAGTGCTTGCCCAGCCTAAATTTTCTCAAATAGGCATGTGAAATAGACAGGTGATGTTTTACAATGAGGCTTTTGAAGCTCTTGAAATTCTCAGCCAGGTTACAAAGTCCAGAATCAATCCCACATATATTTATGCTGAGGCACACAAGTGCCACCAAGTGGTGCCAAATGGCAGCCATGACTCAGATGGGTATGAATTGTTCAGCTGGAGCCCAGAACTGCTGCCTTGCAAGCTGACTCCATTGGCTTGTCTCACTCAGTCAATTAAATTCACAGTTATGGAGTCCCACATTTTATACAATTGCATTTGAAAACAGACTTTTTTCATGGACCAACTCTTGCAAACAACAATGTTTTCAAGAAGAAAATAATCCCCACAGACCAAATTTATAAAAATAACTAACTAGGAAAGAGGAAGGAAAAAACAGGAAGAGAAATGGAATTAGAGGATGAAACATAGGAGTTTTAAGCCATAAGCATTATGCATCTTCAAACATCTGAAATAAGTACAAAATATCAACATTTTATGAATTCTAATATTAGATGCTTGTACATTTCTGTAGGTTATTGTAGATACATTTTATTGAAGTATAATTTACATAAGTCAAACGCATAAATCTCAAGTTAAATTTTACGTGAAGTTTTATGTATGTATACACTCATGTAATCACTACCCAGGTCAAGATACTTTAAGACTCCAGAAAGATTCTTATTTCCCTCACTTCAGTCTAGACCTTTCTCCCAAAAAGTAGCCACTGTTCAGATTATCTATTTACTATTAGTTGGTTTTTCCTAAACGTATATAATGGAATACAGAATGTATTACTTGTGTCTGCCTTATTTTGCTCAACATTATTTTGATTAATATACTTCGTGTTGTTGCAAGTTGCTCTTTTTCATTTATGCATATCATTCATTTCAATGAATGTGCCAGAATTTATCCATCCCACTGCCAATGACCGTCTTCAGCTTGAGTACTCAAAGCCAAAGTAGTGAAGAAACACACTAGTAAATCAGAAAAAGACGTCAGGATTCTAAATACATAGTTTTTTTTTAACCTTATGCTTTCTGCCTAGACACATCAATAACAGGGTACCAGTGGAAATTTCTCAGAAATATAGTTGGAGGGAGAATGTTATTTTAGATAGTGATATGTTTGCCCCTTCAGATTCACTCTTTCCTTCTCCACCGAGCTCTCAGCCAGAAAGCTGACTTACATTGATAGATTATAATCAACAGCTCCCACATTTGGAGGTTTCTACTTGGAGTCGGCAAACAGAAAGCCCAGTGAAGCGAATTAGATCAGGGTATTCATTCATTCCCTAGCTTCTTTCTGAGAGGGCTTAAGGCCCACTGTGTGCTTTGAAGGAAGTCACAGCTCTTCTTGAGGTAGCCTGCTCTACAGCAGCAGTCTCCAACCTTTTTGGCACCAGGAACCAGTTTTGTGGAAGGCAGTATTTCTATGGACTGGGGCCAGGGAATGGTTTTGGGATGAAACTCTTCCATCTCAGATCATCAGACATTAGATTATCATGAATGCACAACCTAGATCCCTCACATATGCAGTTCACAATAGGGTTCGTGCTCCTGTGAGAATCTAACACCACTGCTGATCTGACAGGAGGCGGAGCTCAGGCAGTAATGCTTGCTTGCCAGCCGCTCACCTCCTGCTGTGCAGCCCAGTTCCTAACGGTTCCTAATAGGCTAAGGTATCCAGCCAGTGGCCCGAGGGTTGGGGACCCCTGCTCTACAGGATTCTGCTTCCAGGTCCTAGTGACTTCTCCTGGCCTTTTGGGCCCAGAAGTGGAAATAGCTCTGCTGATGCTAACATGGGTTTTTGCATTACTGTGTGTTGGTCCCTGACATTGCACATACACTTTTGTAATTAATCCTTTGTAAATAGCCCTCTTTGATGTATCCTAATTTGAGTGTGCCCACACTTTGTGGTTGGGACTTGACTGGTACCAATATTTTAAATGTGTTTTGCTAAGCGCTAAGTCAAAAGAAGGAAAAGTTGTATTCTCTTTCACACACACGACACACACACACACTTCATATACCCTGTGGCTGAAAGGCGTAGTGGCAGAGGCAGTAACGGGCTCACAGTTCCCCCGTTGCCCACATCCTGAAAAGCATGTGGGCATTAAGGAGGTTGTTCTGATAAAGGAAGCAGCCCCTCTCCTTGGGTGGTGAAGCTTTTTAGTTGCATGACTGAGGCACTAGCCCCTCTCCTGGCATGCTCATGGTCTAGTGTCCAAGCCTAGTGCTCCAGCTTTGTGATAGGGTGGCACTTGGCTTCAGCCCTACTCTCCTTTTTTGGCTTTCACATCTGGGAGTGTCCCGAGTTCTCCCTGCAAAATCAAAGGCTAGCATTCAAGACTTATAATTGCAGGGGCTGAATGTGGTCAGCCACCCAATGGCCTGCAGCCTGGATCCACTGAAGCAGGTTTTCATTGAGCAATTTAGTTCCCAGTTTGCAAGTGGCAATTTGAGCTCTGAGTGGCCGGCCTGCACAGGTGATCATTCCTTAGCTCTCAAATTCATTTTATTCTTCCACCATTATAAAACCCAGTATGAAGACTTAAATATGTTTTATATAAAATTAAAACATTCTGAACATAACCAATTAATGCTAAATTACGTTAAAACCTTAAGTGTGCAGATCTTGAACAAGGCTCCTTTATCTGCTTAGCAGAAGCATATCCTAAGATTTCAAGTCATTTAAAAAAATACTGTTACCATTTATAATTATGCATCTATGATTGATAAGTTTCTGCAAAATAATGGAAAATGGAAATAAGATGCTAGGGTCAATGCGAGACTGCTAATGCCATACATATTATCAACATCAAGTATTCATGTTCAAATATCTGACTTTATAAATGTATGAATGTGAACTTACAGCAAATTTATACACAAAATATTATTTTATAATCCTGTATATTAAGTTCTATGCAAAGTTCACTTAAGGAATATTACAAACCCATTGTTTACATAACAGCATAATTAATATTATTACTTATATCCCAATTCCCAATTCTTGCCATAGCAACTATTTCGCATTTCCATTGGAAGGCACTTGGTCCCTGAGCAACTGTCTGTCACCAGCTATAGCTAGTGCACAGAAGAGTGCTCAGTTTTGTGATGTTTCCTATTTGACAGATGCTTTTTCCCCAGGAGCATTTATTTATGATCTAACTAAAGAAAGAAAAAAAGAAGTTTGATGCTAGGCTTTGTGGGATTCAGAAAGAAAAGAAAATTTGCTCTCTCAGCAAATTATGACATCATGAGGTAACACTGCTAGGTCAGGGACGCAGTACTGGAAAATAAAAAATACAACACCACTGAGCTTGGCAAACCTTTTTTATTTTGTGATAAAAATGCTTTCATATAAATTTCATCTTAACTACCTTTAGAATGAAACGGAAAATAAAAACAAAGTGTGCATTTTCCTCACTATGTTTAGTCAGGAATATGCGGTCATTTTATTGGTTATTGGGTTTCTCATACAAACAGATATAATATCACTTTTAAGAGAAATGTACACAAGGAAGTAACCATAGTACCAGTTATTAGTGGGGGCCTCTGGGTACATAAATGTATCCTCCCAAATAGTCATCATACATTCACTGTATTTGTTAGGGCCAAAATCCCTAAACCACCTCTCAACAAAAAATTATACCTTTGGTTCTTTATTATGCAAGAATTACAAATTGTCAAATTCAATAAGATGATACAGTGGATTTGAGCATCACAGCCAATTGCTTATACTAAAGTCTTTAATTCTCAGACTCTCTTTCCCTCATACCTCTCCCTCCCCCACCTAAGAAAATGATGCTTAAAACAAAACAGAGGAAGCAAATAAACAAACAAAAACCTATCCTCAAAAGCAGGCAGAAGAGGAGTCAAAGAAAGAAAGAATGTATAAAAATAAAAATAAACCAAAAATAACAGGGAAGGATCTATACATGGCATAAAAGATGTATCTCACAAAAACCGAGTCTCCAATTCAGAACCCAAATAAGAAAGTGATTATCCATCTTACCTTCCCTTTTATTAGATACCACACAATTCAAGAGTTCTTAAAATCTAAGAGATCAGTAAAATGTTTGAAAGGCAGTGTTGTCCTCCTCATCACTGAAACCTATTGTCTGTAATGACAGCTTTCACATTCCCTTTCTCCAAACCCAAAGGATCCAAATTAAAGTATTCCAAGAAAAAGAAACAAGCAATTTGGTCTGACATCGTGCTTAGGGAAAAGGGAGGATATAAAACATCCAGTGGCTGGATCAGCAGCTGATATTTTCAGAAGTGGGGCTGGGGCAGGAGGGCAGGAAGGGGCAGGAATGCTGTGGTCCACAGAGGTCCATGCAGATAGGTTTTCCTCATCTATGAATAATAAATGGTCGGTCCAAGGACAGAGAGTCACCATTTAGAATGGTAAAATGTTTGCACACTATGAAAGAGGCTGAAAGAATGTTGCCACATGGAGAGAATAAAGAGAGAATGAACAAACTTAATCTGCTTATCTCAGGGCAGAACTAATTATTTTTGTTGGTTCAATAAATTTGGACAGGACTGAAAAAACCATTTGTAAACTATCATGCCAACAGACACACACGGTTTCCATATGGGGCTATCAACAGACATATCAGGTAAGTGGGAAGCACTGATGTATACTTGCAGCCACAGAAGGAATGAGAACTGTCATTCAAACCAAAAGAGTCAGGAATTCACCTGTTAATATCTACAAAATGTCCAGGCAGAACTTATTTTGCAGGTGTCATGGGCATCACAGTACCTGACAAAAGTGGCAGTGTAGCCATGGACCAATTATTAACTGGCCCAAGGAGAAGAGGAAGAAAACTATTATTTTTCTACCAATAACTAAAATGCTTCTGCCCTTAAAAAAGAGTCAAGGAAACTGCCAAGAGCATGAATACAGACAGTGGGTTCAGGTGAGGGGCAGTCACAGTCTGAACAATGAGCAAGTCTGTAGTTGTCCATTATCATCTAGAAGGTGACTCTAGGAAAGGAAAACGTTCTGTTGAGTTTCTATGTTAGTTGCCAAAGGGAATGCCATGGCCGCTTCAGAGGAAAAGAAATGGTAGCAGAAAACAGCTATATAGTTCCTCCTTTTCCAATCTTCTTATAGGGCTGTCTTGGACCATAGAAAACAAGTCCAACTTTCCATTTCCTGCACTTGAACACAGAAAGTCCATGTCTTCAGTGAGAACATACCGGGTATACCAGTAACTCAGACCACAAGTGTGAAAGAAAGATTGGTGAGCAGGTCTTTAAGCAGCAAGATAATCAGAAAGTAGAGACTGATCATCCAACAAAAGGAAGACAACTGTCAATGGGTCCCTTGGGCTACGGAAAGTTCAGTCCTAAAGAGCAAGGGTACAACATTTGAGACAGTGTCTTTTGTGGAGATGAAAGGAAAGGCTCGACAGTGACGACAAGTTTCATATGCTGGGTGAGCGAGTGAAACAGGCCTAGAGTGCTCAGATCTGGGACAAATATGTTCCATACGGGCAGTCAATGGAATGCTTGGTAGGAAGTAGGGGGACCTGTGGGTGGGTAGCCGGCTCTTGCACAAGTTAGTTTGTCGCTTGGTCATTCCAACATTACAAACCTTTTTCTGGTTTTAAAAAAGGAGGGAGGGTCATAGTAACTAGACTATCAAGGATAAAACTTCACACTGACCAGGCCCATACACAGAAAAACAACAGACTCATACCCTTCTTCCTGGCAAAGTTTATATGAAGACCTGCACACAGCCAAGAAAAATTAAGGTGTAGCCTCTTGACGGGATCTCCTGCCCCCAAAATTTGTGGAAGAAAAATATTCTGCTCCCCTTCTCTCTCCAGGAATGATATATACAGGAGAACATAATACAGTATGTCCATTTTCTAAAGAAACATACTTGAAAGGTTTATGCTGAGAACCATACCAAAGTAAACCTTGTGAGACTCCAAGGGATACTAGGAAGACAGGAGGGGAAAGGAGACCAAAGTTGCTTTCATGGGCCAGAATGATTAAAAACACAAAGGTCTTGTCCTATAACATGCTGGTAGGGCTACAATCATGGAGAGGTGCAAAATCGAAAGCACCAAATGAAGACAAAAGAATGTCCGAGGAGGAGAAGATGCATAGGTCAATTCAGGCAGAATTCCAGGGCACAAGTCCGAACAGGACTCTAGTGTAGAATCTTCTCATGGACATGGCAGAAGCCTGCAGGGCTTAAAACACAGTCAAGGCTGCAAGAATGTCTGGGCTTCAGTAAGCATCCGTCTTACGCTCCAAATAGAAGAGAGTAAACATGGACCCAAGGCTTGTATTCATCTTGCATTTCCATAAACTTGTCTTGATTATTAGAATAATCAATAAGCCTTGCAGATACCCAGTGAAACTGACAAATTGCTTCTCTTGCATTATCTGAACAAAAGCATCTTCTCTTTCCTACCTCTAGAAGCTGGCTCCAGAGATTTCTTCATTTCTCTCCCGGATGACCTTCATTTGTTCCTCAGCAGCATTTACAAAAGGCAGTTATGTCTCTACACTGGAGGCAGACTCTTTCACGCATAAACCTGCATGTTGTTGTGTGGTGGCTCAGACATGTGTGTCCCAGGTCCCCGCTGACCTCCTCCAGCACCCCCAGGGGTAGGGCTGGTGGTCACATCTGACCAGTCAGAAGCAGAGTGGGGTGATGAACTTGACCACTGGTCAGGAGACTCTGGGGATGGTGTCAGGTAGGGATGCTCACCCTGGAGGTGACCACTGTGACTGGGTGTTCGCTCAGCAGCATTTGAGGAAGCATAACTGTGCTGTGAAGGGGGTGTGGGGTACTTGCCCACAGAGGCTGGGAAAGGATGATAGGCTGGGAGAATGGTCTGAGCTACCTGCCCGTCTTGTTGGGGCATCATGGCAGTGGGGAAAGCCACACTGGGCAAACGGGCCATTTCTGGAAGCTGGTACATGGTGGGCAGGGGGCCTGTAACAGCTGGAGGGCAGGTGGACTGAGCCTGGGGAGCCCCCGCTGGTTGGGCAATACTGCCTTTAGGGATGAGCTGGAAAGTCACAATGGGGGGCAAGGGCTCCCGAGGGGTGGTTATGTGCTTCCCTTCAGGTGGCCTGCTCTGGGGAGCTATGCTAGGGTGGGTGCCCTCAGCTGGAGCCAGGACCATGCCAAACATCTCATTGTACTGGGTTTCATTCACCTCCATGCGGTTCATCCAGTCTGCTGGGACTGGGACTGGATGGAGCCTACTCAAGCTTCCAGCACTGCCACTGCCTGGGGGCACAATGTGGTGGTGGGATAGCAACTGGCTCACTGAGGGAAGCACAGTGCTGGCCCCATGAGCCAAAGGCTGCATTTCATGAAGGTTAGAAAAAGACAGTGCATGCTGGGCATGGACTGAAGCAGGAGGGGCGGCAGTGGCCAACATAGGGTTGGGTGAGGCCTGTAACATCCCAGGGGATGTAATCATTGGAGAGGATGTGGTATCGGAAACGTATGTGTGAGGAGATTCTAGGGAATCAACAGGAGATAAAGTTACTGAACTCTCAGACAGTTGGACCTTCTCACTCAGAGACTTCTTCCTCCTACTACCCTTGGCATCCTTCGCCTCCTTGGCAAGGTTAGGGAGGCTAGTGGGCATGGTACTCTTGGCACTGGGCCGTCTAGACTTCTTGCCCATTGGTGTGTGCTTCAGGCTGAGGAAAGATCTGTTGGGCCCACAGATGACAGGTGAGAGCGCAGAAGTCAACACGGTGCCTGGAGGGCTTGGGGTCACATTGTATTCATCCAGGAGGCGCACAATGTCATGGTGCATGCGATCCCGAGCCACATCCCGGGGAAGACGATCCATATGGTCTGTGATGTCTCGATTGGCAAAATGGTCTAACAGGATCTTGGCTGCTTCATAGCTCCCCTCCCGGGCAGCAAGAAACAGAGGTGTCTCTTCCTACAGAAAAGACCCATCACAGAACACGTTAATAACACTCTTGAGAATATAGCAGTTTTTCTCAATCTTTCTTATCATCACCCCCTTAAACATGTGCCTCTACCAGTGTACTGAACGTATATCTGTGATTTATACATAAAAAGAGTAAGATTATTTCACCTCTCCTCAAAAAACAATTTTGCACCTTAGGGGGAACATCTCTTCAGTTGGGAATTCATAAAATAAAGCATGCCCCTGAGCCAGAGACTCACTTAAAAGAGTACTGAGCTTATCAAAATAAGGTTCTAATAGGAAAAGGAGTTAGAAATAAGAAAGGTAGGAAGAGAAAAACCTAAGGCATGCACAGAACTGGGAAAAATAAGGGAAACAGTGAAAGAAAGAAGAGACAAAAACATGTGCAAGAAAGGACTAAGATGAGGAAAATGAAGAAAACTGAGAGAAGATGAATGACAGAAGGAAGCAGGACAAAAAACTCAGACGGAGAAAAATCAAACAGGAAAACATCAGGGTATCCAAGGACAGAAAAAAAAGCAGCAGGAGGGAAAAAAGAAAGAAAACAAGGGAAAAAGAAGTGACTATGAACAGAAGAGACAGCTGGAGAAAAGGAAATGTCAGGGAAGAGAAAAGGTTACACCAAGCTATCTATAGCCAGCCTACTGCAAGCTGAATACTGAGAGGGCAAAGAACTCCATCCTGACACATGCCCGGACAAGCCCTATATCCTCATCAAGCTCTCCAAACCCAGTGTCTGCCCAAACTGCTTCCATCTTTGTCTATACATATCATCAGGATATGTAAGGAGAAATGGGAAGGGGCTTATAACTGAGGCACTGCTATGAGCCTCCTCAAGCTCAGAGTCCACAAATTGTACCTTGTTGTCCTGCATGTCTCGGTTAGCCCCATTTTTCAACAGCAAAAGAGTCGCCTCCACATTATTGACAGCAGCTGCCCAGTGAAGAGCAGATTTTCCTGAAGGGGAGAAACATTTTTATAAACAGACATATCATACTCTTAGTAAAAAACACCTTGACTTGTACAATGAAACTTTAAACTCCCCAGAGATCAACAGGAAGCAGTTCTCTGTAGGGGTCTATAGGAAAAACCAAAGTAATCTCTTCCTTTTCCTCTGTTCTAGAAATACTTCAGTACAGGCTGCCTAGCCTGCAGAAGACCTCTAGGTGAAAGGATCACTTGTATGAGGTATTCATGTCCCCTACATGGCAGAATCTACCCTGTTACATACTGAAGACAAAAACCTATATATTACGTGTCAGAATTTATATTGAGAATATTCCACAACTCTCCTAGAGAAGTCAGCTCTCATAAATCCTCAAGAGTGTTATGCCTAGGAAACTATATGGGAACACCTTTCATGTATCTGCTCTGAGGTCCAAGAACCCTCATTAAAAATCCCTCATTTTAATTAGGGATCTCCTACTGGCTTGGATCTCTGAGTTCAGCATGTTAAAGGAAGAATGAATAAATGCATGAATGAAAGAATGAGTGAATCTCCCACGTATTTGAATCTCAGACAGTTCTTTAAGGGTCATGTAACCATTCCCCCTCCTCAGAGGCATGCTTTGCAGGTACGAATCCAAATCCCTGCCTTTCATCCCTACCATGGTCATCCACTGCATTCACATCTGCTTGGCAGTTGATCAGTTCTGCCACCATTCCCTCCACAGCCAGGCGGGCAGCCAGGATCAGGGGTGTAGTACCATCATTCATCCTGGCATCTAGATCAGTTACTCGGTTGCGAATCAGAATCTAGAAGAGGAGAAAATACAGAAAAGAGAGTCACCTAGATGAAGGAAAATAATGAAACTCAGTGAAGAAACAAGGGCATCAGAGCTGAGGCTACACTGTAGGTTCCCCGAGGGGAGGGGAAGTCTTGTTAACTTTGTGCCCAAGATTCTATCGTCATCAATCAATAAATAGTTGTTGATTGAATAAATAAAAAAATACACGCTCAATAAATAATGGCCGATGTAAAGTGAAGAGCCTTCTACTTCCTCAGGAAAGAAGAGGGATGTGGGGAAATATCACAAATTCAGTCAGTATACAGTCTAAGGTGATTCAGAATGCTTCCAATTTCCTCATAAGGATAAACAGGCATCAGGGAATATAATATGAACTCAGGTCAAGAAAACTGCCAATGAGCAGCTGGAAGCCCATACAGTCAGGCCAATCCATAAGCAGTAGCAGATACTAGTCAAAGGCTCCGGACCAGGTATCACTCTCATCTAATCTATGCATTTGGGAAGCATCTTGGCACAACGAATTATCACTAATAATCAGAAAGACTGGTGTTATCTGCAGTTGGCTCTATCACTATCTTCCTATATATGGCTAGGTCAGTTTGCCTGTCTCCCTTCCCACTTTCCCATCTAGCAGGCATGACTCTAATACCTGCCCTAGTCTCTCAAATGATTGAATAAATTCAATGAGATATTAGTTCCTTAAAAAATATAAAACTGTGCAGAGCCATAGGAATTATTAATCAAGTGACTCTTCTCATGTTCTTTACCTGGAAGACACCTTGGGCATCAGCTGCCACTGCAGCATGGAGGGGGCAGCGGCCCATGTTGTCCTGGGCATTGGCATCTGCACCTGCATCCAGGAGACGCTTGGCAGCATCAGCCCGTGAGTAGCGGGCTGCAAGGTGCAGGGCCATCTCACCAGTCCGGTCCGTCTGGGCCTGGAGGCTGGCACCTTGGTAGACCAAGTCTGTGATGATGTTAGCAGAAGAGTCCTCTGCATCTTCATCTTCATCACTCAAATCTGAGCTGCCTCCTCGGAGAGAAGCCAACATTAATGGGGTGCAGCCATCTGTAGGAATGGAAAATTCCATAAAGTACTCAAGAAGGAGAAGGCAGTTAACCCTATCTTCAGCTTGAAACAGCTCTATTTAAGTTACTCTTAGGGGCAAAGAATTCCCTGTACTTCTTGTAGTAACTGGTTATTAGTTTCATATATGCTACCTTTTCCTCTGATAACATCGTTTCTGTAAAGAATAATGGGAAAGTACAAGTCTTTTTAAGCTGGGGGCTCTTCTCTAAGTAAAACAAGTTTTTCTATTCAGGTTTAAGTGATATGTTATTTTAATTGGACATTTAAAAATATGTAATATTAATAGAGCAATTGATATATGCATAAGATATTAACTAACTATCCTCTGCTTTGGGATATTATTTTTCTATCCTACTACAATCTAACCCATTTTATCAGCCTGTTTAGTCTCAACACACTGTACGTGAAGCAATGTAAAATCCTTCCCTTTCTGAGTTGATAATTTCTTCACGGCTACATTCCTTAAGCATTCATTTCCTCAAGCTGATTTAGAGTCTGTGAAATGGGGAAGGGGTGTATGGCTGGATGGGGCAAACACAGGGACAGCAATGTGGAACCATGGGCAGACACAGCCCAGTGAACAGGGGAAGAGGCCGGGTGCTGACCTGGGCCCCGGACATTCACATCCAACACATCCACCTCCTGCTCTGCCTGAGGAGGGGTGAGGGCCAGCGATGGTGTCCTACGGATGTCTGCAGCTTCAAGGTGCTGCTGTGTCCATGGCCGTCGATCAATGGGGTCGTCTTCTTCTGAGAGTAAGGCTTCATCTTCAGCCTGAAAGGTGAAAACAATGCTCCCTATCAATCTGGCCACCACCAGAAACTGCTAATGAGAAGCTGTCCAGAGCCTCCACCACCCCTGCTTATCTCCCATTGTTTTGTCTCTTTCTACTCCTCCAACCCTCCAGAGGATTACCTCAGCCTTGGCTTCCCACTGCTCTTGTGACGTGGCTCCTGCTTACTTTTCCTGCATCATCTAGACAATTCCCTTCCCCCATCCCAAACTCTGGGCTTTAGCCTTTAGATCTCCAGAGCACCCAACTCTCACTTTTCCTACCCTCCACTAGAAAGTAAACTTTAATTCTTCTTGCTGGCCCTAAAAAGCATACTCTGCTTACCTCTGCTTAACTGATCTTGTTTTAAGTGCTTACATAGTATTACATGGCCATCTCCACCACAAGGCTGTAAGCTTCTCGAGAAGGCAAAATAAGCCTTGTTTAACATTGCTTCCTTGTACTCAACATAGCACCCAACATGTAGTAAGCACTCAGGAAAGACTATTCAATAATAATTATGATAATTTAAAAGCAGCTACCCTTTACTAACACTTAGTACATGACAGGAAAGTAGATAAGGCACATATGCCAACACAACAACCCACAGAGGAAAGGGTTATTATCATCTGCATTTTACAAGGAATGATAATTACAAAGAGGTTAAGTGACTTGCCAGCTACTAAGTGGCAGAGTTTTGGATTTGAATCCAGTTCTGATATTAACTAAAGATTAGTTAATATCATAATTTCTTCACGGCTACATTCCTTAAGCATTCATTTCCTCAAGCTGACTTAGAGTCTGTGAAATTGGGAAGGGGTGTATGGCTGGATGGGGCAAACACAGGGACAACAATGTGGAACCATGGGCAGACACAGCCCAGTGAAGAGGGAAAGAGGCCGGGTGCTGACCTGGGCCCTGGACGTTCACATCCAACACATGCACCTCTTGCTCTGCCTGAGGAGGGGTGAGGGCCAGCGATGGTCTTCTTAACCATCATGCTCTACCAGCTCCCAGCAATGCACAGCTATGGATGGATGGTCTCCTTTTTCATGTCAGTCTCAGCCCAATCTACCACTTGCTTTTATATGGTTTTAGTTTCCCAGGCTCAAAGTATGGAGCCTCCAATGTCAACGTTTTGCCATGATCACTGGCTTTCATTTTGCCAATGTCAATGATCACTGGCTTTCTTCCACTGCTTAATTTCATCTTTTCTTATACAAGGAGAAGTACCCACAAAGGATAAGGAAGAGACGTGGCCATGAAGGAATTGCCATCTACACACACCATTCCTGACTTGACTACTGCCAGCACGACACTAAAGGAAAGAGACGTGTTTGTTTTAATATTTTTAAAGAGTTAGTCTCGAAGAGTATACATAGGTAACCCAAGGTCATCAATGTCCTAAGGATTCCTGCTGTTTAAAAGAACCTAGGATAGTTACTGTCTGGATAACATATAAAGACTATCACGCTTTACTTCCATTCAGGACACTCTGGAGCTAAAGGACAGAAATTTGAAATGTAACCAGATAATGTCTGACAATGGTGGTTCTACCAAGGCCACCTCACCTTCACTTTCTTTGGTTGGGGCCCTTCATCATCGACCCAGTGTTCACTTGTTCCAGAACCAATTAGGTTAGCTTCTGAGACTTGCACTGAGAGATTTCTAATATGATTATAAAAATAAAAAATAAGAATGGCGGTTATGTCATAAACTAATACAGTGGTTTTCAACACTTTCCACCGTGACACATTCCCATGGCTCTATTACAATTTTGCAGGGTCTTGGCCCAGAGAAGATGGGCACTATTTTTGTGACATTCCCTTGGCATTCATCCTTTCCCTTCCCACTGAGCGTGAGCTTAAAACAAAAGTGCACCTCAACACAGAAGCTGGGTGGCACTGTGATAATATGCACAGAATAGATGCACCCAGGCTCTGACTGTGGTTTCAGTCACTCAGAAGGCATTTAGAATCATGGGCAGTGTGAGTAAATGTCCAGAGCTTAGAATTTAAAATCACGATTCAACAAGATATGCTTTTCTAGTCATCCCTACTTATACTGTGAATAGTGGCTTATTGGCAACGCCTCTTACTTCAGCCCCACAGCATCCTGTCCCACTGGTTCACGACGCTTGTGATTGCTTGCATCTCGGCGAAGAGTGAAACCTTCAGGCAGCCAGAGAGAGCCATGCTTACGCTTTCGTTTTGCCATGATTACCCCCAGCAGAATAATAAACAGAATGATGACAACAGCAACAGCAAGGAGATAGAGGAGCTGAGTGCGTTCTGGAGTCAGGGATTCACCTGAAAGTCCACAGAGACAGGGAAAGTGCTGAATAAAACATCAACCTCTCAATGTCAGCATTAGATTCATTTAGAGGGCAACTTTGACCTCAACAATTCTGAAAAAATACAGGGCTACATAATGAAAATTGTTTCCCCAACTGACACTCTCCCCCCGCCACCTTTCCCCTTTACACCACTGCCACTCACTGACGACAGACACGAGAGGGTATGACAGGGTCCCCTGTATGGCGTGAGAGGCCAGGAGAGCTGCTGCTGCATCTGTGTTCTTGAAACAGTGATCTGAGTCTTGAACACACTGGCGGTTGTCAATTTCCAGAAAAACTTTAGAGCTGTGGGATGCCAAGGGAGAAGCAGAGGAGGAGAGATGGGGGTAAAACAGAAGAGTGCAGGTCAGGCAGAATGTGTCATAAAGGGTGATGGGAGCCTCCCTTCCTCCCCTTCGGCATCAGGTCCCCACCTCTGGCATGCTGCTTTAAGACATATCTCAGAAATTAGGATACTGTCCCCTGAGATCTTAAACACTAATTCCCACATAGAGGATGTCCCACCTTCCTTAGTCTAGCTGACCAAAGCCTTCTGGCTGAGGCAATGCATGACAAAGTGAGAAGCTGTTTTCCTCCTGAAGGTTTAAGTGGTCTTCTTCTATTCTTTCCTACCTACTCAGTGGTACTTAGTGCTACTCTAAAAATACATCCCTGTGCATTTTTAGTTCTTATTTTCCTTTGTCTCTGCATTGGTATCTCAGCTAGTTGGAGGGTTGAAAGTTTGGGAATAAACCAACAAAGAGTGAGGTGTGAATGACAGAGCAACTGAAGATCATTACCTGTGTCAAAGAGACGTATATTCTAAAGAAGGGCCTTGACAATAAGGCAATGATTAATGTAAAAAGGAATCTCACTAATAAAGGGATTTGAGGCAACTCTGGCAAAAGGTTATGGATTCTGGCATCCGAGAGGGCCTCTCAGACATCCTGCCTCCTGGTACCCCAGTCCACTTTTCAGGAGCCCAAGATCAAGGCACATCTTTACATTTAAACATAAGTACTGGGGTAAGGGGTTTATCTTAAGTGGTGGGCCATTCTATTTGTCTGATTCTTGCATTTCTATAGGTTGAGTTATGACTTGTGCTACACATCAAAGTGCTAGGCTTCATAAAATTAGCCTTGAAGTTCAGAAACCAAACACTTACCCAGCCACCTCCTGCTCTTGTTCACCAGGAATGGATCTGCGTGTCATCCTCTGTTTCTTCATGGCAGCTGACTTCTCACCATAATAGGGGTACACCATGAGCTCCCCCTGGGAGTCCCGCTTAATGCGCAGGTTGGTGTGGAGCAGGGTCCCCAGTGCCCGCAAGAAGCTGCGAGCATCCTGGAGCAGCTGTTCAGGTGGCATCAATACCACAATAACCAGGGTACCCTCTGCCAGGTTCTCAGGCTGGTCAGCAGCACAGTCTAGCCCATCCCAACCACACTCCTCACTGTTGCACCCCTGGTCACAGTGGTTGTCTTTGAAGTGGTCTGCACAGTATTTGTCATACCTAGGTAAGGGGAAGCAGAGAACAGGAGAAAGGGGCTCAGATTAGACTGGAGCTCTATTTGCTTTTTCATTTGGAACTATTGTGGATTTTCCTACCCATTTTCTGTGGCCCACACCCAGGATCCAAATGCCCCACAAAACCTTCTTTGCATCTCCTATCACTGATGTCATAGAGTATGTATAGTCTACGCCACTTATCCTTGTTGTGCACTTCCTAAATGAAGAACATTGTACTCACTATGATGCAGGAGCTTAGGGACTCCCAGGCAGTTTACAATTCTGCTAAGTCAGGTTTTCAAACAAAGCTGCATATCTGAAACAAAAGTCAGCCTGGTTCATGCTTCCTCTACTTTGTGTCCATTGTCCCCAGTAAGGTAACAACGGGCTTTAGAAAGTGAAAGATGCCTCTAGAAACTTGATAAATGGCCCTGAACCATTGAGAGTTGCCACAGAGAACCATATTAACATGACCCATTTCTTTCCCTTTCAAGAGTGAATCCCAACTACAGAAGGTAAAGGGGGATGGGTATGTCCTTGTAGCACACCAGACCTTACTTGTACAGGCTCTTTCAATATTTGCAAAAGGAATTAGAACCCTCAAACCTAAATGATGTACAAACTATTTCATCTACACTCTCCTCTCCTTATCCCCTACTCCTTGATATTTATACTATTTGGTACAACTTTTCATGCTATCTCAATCAAAAGATTAGGAGTCAATGAAACAACCCGCTCTGGCAAGTTCTTTAACCCTTGGGCCTAAGTTCTCTCACCTATGAAAGAATGTTAATAATACCTATGCCTCATGGGTTGTTGATAATTAATTGGGAATAAATTAGATGGAATGGCTAATTAATAGGAAAGTTCCTAAGTCAACCATACAGCATCCTACAGCTGTAACAATTAAGACCAGGAGGGTTCACAGGCCTAATCTAATTCATGCTTCCTGATAAACCTGGGTGGGGAAAAACAGTCTTAGGGAAAGGAATGGGGTGAAAAGAGAGATACAGACCTTTCCATCCATCCTGCAGGCAGGTTATGTGAGAGGCTGCTTGAAGTGGGAAACACCACTTCCAAAAATTATATCCCCCAGGAGGTCACGAAGGCAGCAGGTGAGAAGGCAGAGATAGGCAGAGAGAGAGGGTCATTATGCAATGAGCATTCCTGGCCCTTTGTCAGCAAGGGAGAGCACAGGGTACTGTGCGATGGGACAAGGCTGGCACCATCTGAAAAGCAGAAGCAGCTTAGGCTGAAGCACTGGAGTGGTTAGGAGCAAGAACGAGAAACTGAAGTGTGTTAGTGACAGTCCCCTTCAGCTTCTGGAAAACGTGAAGCCCTTACTTGCATGTCTTGCTGTTCCCCTGGCATTCAAAGTTGTCAAACAGGCACTCGGCCGTGTTGCACAGCTCATCACACTGGTTGTTGATATAATCCCAGCAGGGAAGTGGGGAGGAGCAGTTGGCCCAGGGGTTCTCCATGGTGAGAGAACAGTCACCCCCATCCCACTGGCAGGCATGGCTGTTGCAGGCCTCATCACAGACGCCATCACGAGCTTTGTCGGCACAATATTGGCTCAAACAGGTGGCAGGAGGGGTGCTGGGGGGTGCCGTGTAGAGTTCACAGCGGCTACCCCAGAATGGTGGGGCACACTGGCAGGAGTAATAAGGAGGCTGGCGCTGAGGGTGGCAGCTGCCTCCGTGCTGGCAGGGGCTACTGGCACAGCCTGACTCGCAGTCCCGGGGGTTGGGGCAAAAGCAGCGGGGTCCAGAGGCGGTGTGCACACATTGCTCCCCTTTCCTACATTTCACTTGTCCACAGCTGCTCTGGCACCTTGCCCCGGAAAATCCCTGTGGAAATCAGTGAGGAAATAAAAATGGCATTGGTAGGCAAACAGTCATATTGGAAGTTTTAGGTTTCTAGAAAACCTCCACATCTCACTACTCCCTTCTGTACTTCCTGTTCAGCCCAAGCCAAGGTTACTAGACAGGTTTCCTTTTGGTATCTCCCAAGGCACAGGGACCTCTTGTTTTGGGAAGGTTTCAGCCTCTGGCAGTGATAAAAGAATGGGTATAGCAAATAGCTAATATTAAGCTTCCCTCTACTTTTAAGAGACAACTTGCTTCCAAATGGTTCCTGCTAAAGAATGCAAGCAGAGCAGCATTTCCACCAACTCTGGCCCAACCTGGGCAGTGAGATTACCCTCCAGCATGGGGCCAAGAAGCCACATACATCAGCCCTATTTTCAAGGGGGCATTCCACCACTTTTTGTGGTTTTCCCTTAGTTTTTCTTAAGACTGACAGTCATGGATTGGGAAGCTCACTATTTCTGGGAGTGTCTAAACAGCTTTTATTTACTTTTGTTTTTGTTTTGTTTTGTCACTTGTAAACAGCTTTAAATGGAAGAACCCAGGCACTTTCTTGTGAAAGAGTAGAACTGAGAAATCTTCCCATTTGGAAGATTGATTAAACCAGGTTTAATCTCAGTTCTGTCACAGATTGTATGGAAGAGACAATGCCCCTTCTTACATGAGCAACAGGGCACTTACCGGGGGACAACGGCAAATGAAACCATCAGGCATGTTACTGGCCACAGCACAAGTCCCTCCATTCAGGCAGGGCATCTGAGGACACACATCGACGAAAGTTTCACAGTGCCGGCCTCAGAAAATAAAAAATAAAAAAAAGTTTTAAAAGGCAGAAGTAGTCACTGCAAGTTATTGAACAAACTTTGCTGGGATGGGAACTAGCCACAGGTGGAGCAAGTGTGAGAGAGTTCAGTTCTAAGCCTGTGGTAATCTGAGCATAGGAAGAAAACACTCACTGCATCTCAGTATGATTGGCCTGTCACTGGCTCAGGCCAGTCCCTTACTGTCTTGCCTCCACAATAAGTACCAACTCACACGACAGGATGGGTGAGAAAAGTGACTTAAATCCCACCAAAAAAAGAGAAATCACACTTCAGCTTTTTGAAGTCACTTTAGCTTTCATAAATTGCAGGAAACAGTTGAAAAACTATTCACTGCATTTTGTTAATGTCATCTACTTCACAGGAGAGGCTACACCAGGCCAATATATTTAAAAGGTGATTTGCAGTATAGAGAATTTTCATCTGTGATACCTCATTTCAATCACTTTTTGGCCTTTCTGTAACCTAACTCAATTCCTTAAAATGCAGCTTAATTTTCCTAGAGTTAGGTTCCTCTAGGAATAATTCCAAAACAGAAGGTCCCTGGGGGCCACTGCTCCAAGATAAAGCACGAGGCAACTGGAACCACAGAGGAGACGCAGGGCACAGCTGGGACTCCTGGTCGATAGCAGGAGGTAGGCCCCATCTGGCCTGTGGTCACTCAGGAAAGAAGAGGTAGCTTTAAAAATGAAACAAAAACATAATGTTTTTGGCCAACAAAATCAAGCAGCAAGAGGTATAAATGTTTGTCTCTTCAAATCACAGCAGCAGCCACTAACCAAGAGCAACCACCACATGGACACAGCTTGGTGGACCACCAGTCCCTTGCTATTTATCTCTGCAACAGCATCCCACAATAATTGTGCTCAATGTATTCAACAGATTTTTTTTTTTTTCATTCACAAATGTGGAAAATGCACAAACACTACTTCCTGGCTGTGGGACACTACTTCAAAGTGGTCTCCATTCCTTCCTTCTCCTGCTTCCCCCTTACTTTGCAAATGCTTGTCAGTGTTTCCAGAGAAAAAGCCTCAGGGGCAATGAAAGAAACGGGGGCCAGTTTTGCTTCATTGGCTTTCCAACTGCAGTATAGCCAATACGAGGCTGTAGACAGATTGTTCATACTCATTCTGTTCCACATTGCCTCAATAGCTATTATGTTCACAATGGACTATTTCTTTTTGGATGTTAGTGTATCCAGGGAGCTTCCTTATTGCAGAATCCCTATTCTTTATAAAATTCCAAGATGGTAAGGTAGCATATCTTTAAAGTTGGAAGGAAAGATGGCTGAAGATGGGCTCGGGATGTAGCAGAGTTCAGCTTGATGAATTGTTTGTAAATAGACTACTAAAGCCTATTTTCTGACTCCCAAGGAATCTGATCATACCCTCCGTATAAGAAATACAACTACAGACCCCAGGAAATGCATGATAATTTTCAAATCTGAGTATCCTGCCACATCTGGATACAAACAACTATTTTAGTTCCCAACAGTCACCATGCTGCCCTCTCCAGAAGTAATTAGTAAGTTCTTGTGACAAGATCCCTATTCTGAGGCAGGGCTTGGTCATCTTCATGTCCTGTAATGAAAGAAAGAAGCTTGGGAACAGAGTAGGAACATGGCCAAGCCTTTACTGGGCAGGGCATTACTTGTGACCACTGCAACTTTTCATTTCATACCCATATCAACGATCCTAGGTTAAAGACGCTTGAATTTGGACCTGCTCCCTTTAAGTATCTAAGCAGGGTCCTAAGCTTCTCTGAGTCCTAGGGGTGGAATGATCACGGTGGCAGGAACTACCCTTTAATTCAAGCCTCACATGTCAAAGGAGGCAGGGTGAAGAAACCAGAGTTAGACGTAAGGTTCCTTAAAACGTTATTTTGTTCAGATGAAAAGAGTTCTGTGAATGAATGGTGGTGATAGTAGAACAACAATGTCAATGTACTAAACAATGCCACTGAACTGTACACTGT
Organism: Piliocolobus tephrosceles; assembly: GCF_002776525.5. Taxonomy (NCBI): domain Eukaryota; kingdom Metazoa; phylum Chordata; class Mammalia; order Primates; family Cercopithecidae; genus Piliocolobus; species Piliocolobus tephrosceles. Next base: position 101,296,492 of record NC_045434.1, on the reverse strand, counting down.
ACACTTTAAAATGATTCAGATAGTAAATTTTAGGTTTTGGATATTTTGCCACTATTTAAAAATGTTATTTTGTTCAACTACTTTCAATATACACTATAAAAAAATATTCCTGCCATAGCATGATATAATCAATGCGCAACAAAAGAATCTCTCAGGAAAAATTAAAGGTAGACACTGATTGTAACATCCATAGAGTACAGACCAAGAAAAAACTGGCTTTTAAAAATTAAGCTACTGTTGTTTTTCTTATATAAGAAAAGCTTCACTTGGGTCTGGGACAAGTCACAGGGCCCAATTTGTTCACTAAAACCATCTTCCACGGCAGTGGCCAGGAGGCTAGAGAGCTTCTCACCAGTAAAGGCACTACGGCAAACACACAGGTAGTCATTGGTGAGCTGTATACAGTCCAGGCTGCCCTCAGAGCTGCAGGGATTGGAGAGGCACTCGTTGATGTCTCCCTCACATCGCTCCCCAGCAAAGCCAGGCAAGCAGCGACAACTGTAGCCTCCAATCCTATCCACGCACTGACCACCATTAAGGCAATGCGGACCCCTGGCACAGTCATCAATGTTCTCTTCACAGAGTAGGCCTGGAGGAAAGAGAAGAGGTACAGAATTATGAAAATCCTTTTAACTTGCTTTCCAGCAAGGGATAACCACACTTGTTGGCATTTTCACAATGAATCAGAGTATACTCTTCAACTGGTAGTGGGACCTTGTAGTTGGGCAGGGCAAAGCACATGCTTTATTCATGACAGCTGTCATCCTTCTGGTGAGTTGTACAAGTAAAGGAACGAACACACTAGAGCTCCACATGTACTCTCCCACTCAATCCAGTGAAGTAGCACCCTATGGTGTAGGTCCTATTATTTGTCCCATCTCAAAGACAAGGAAACTGGAGCTCAAGAGAGGCTCAGTAATTTTTCCAAAGTATAATCCAAAATATAAAAACAGTCCAAAAAAGAACGTAACAATAATACAGTCATGTAACTGTATAATGACATTTTAGTCAATGCAGGCAGCATACACAACAGTGGTCCCATAATGAAGCTGAAGCTGATAAATTCCTGTTGCCTAGTAACATCATAGCCTTGTAATGTCATCGCACAGTTACTTTTTAAATAAATTCAGTGTAGCTTAGGTGTACAGTATTTACAAAGTCTACAGTAGTCTACAGTAATGTCCTAGGCCTTCACATTCACTTACCATTCACTGGCTCACCCAGAGCAAGTTCCAGTCTTGCAAGCTCCTTTCACGGTAAATGCCCTATACAGGTATACTATTTTTTATCTTTTATATTGTATTTTTCCTGTACCTTTTAAGTTTTCTACTGTACCTCTTCTTAAATATGTTCAGATACATAAATACTTTCCATTGTGTTATAATTGCCTACAATATTCAGTTCAGTAAAACAAGGTGCAGGTTTGAGCCTAGGTGTGTAGTAAGCCATACTCTCTCTGTTTGTGTAATTACACTCCATGATGATTGTACAATGAAATTGCCTAAGGGCATATTTCTCAGAACATATCCCCACTGTTAAGTGACCCATGACTATACATAGGTTATGTAAATATATTGGTAACAACTGGAACTGAATTTTGAATGAAATACATTTTTAAGTTTTATAATCACTGGCTTTTTTCTGTAATAGTGTATAAGGGCACCAATGCTTTTTATTTAACAAAAATAGAGGATAAATTTCCTGCTGAGAGTTCAAAAGTTATTCCATTTAAAACAGGACTCATTTAATGTACTATAGATATAAATGAGCCATCTAGTATGAATATCTGCATACAGTGTCTTAGAAAGAAACAAAAGAAATCAATGACTATTCTAGAAATTATTCTATGACTAATTCAAAAAGGTACAAAAGAGGCCGGGCGCAGTTGCTCACGCCTGTAATCCCAGCACTTTGGGAGGCTGAGGCGGGCGGATCACTTGAGGTCAGGAGTTCGAGACCAATCTGCCCAACATGGCGAAACCCCATCTCTACCAAATACACAAAAATTAGCTGGGTGTGGTGGCACATGCCTGTAATCTCAGCTACTTGGGAGGCTGAGGCAGGAGAATCACTTGAGCCCGGGAGATGAAGGTTGCAGTGAGCCAAGGTCACGCCACTGCCCTCCAGCCTGGGCAACAGAGCGAGACTCTGTCTCAAAAAATAATCATACTCATAATAAAAATAAAAAAAGGTACAAAAGAAAACAGTTCTGTATTCCTGCCACTTGCATTGTAGCATACACTAACAAAAGCAAGATTATTTTTTTAAAAATGTAAAATAAGGCCCAATTTTCAATAGCAATTACCAAATTACCAAAGACAAAATACCTAGGAACAATCTTAACATGAAATGTGTTACACTTATATGAAGACAACTTTAATACTGTCCTAACAGACACAAAAGAGACTTGAATAAATGGAAAGACATACCAGGATTTGGTTAGCAAGATTCCTCATCATAAAGTTGTCAGTTTTCTCTATACTGATTTCATAAATTTAATGAGACCCCAATAAAAATTACCAACAGGAATTTATTAAGACAAGCTGATTATAAAATTACGTGAAAAATAAACTGTAACTATAACCAGGAAAACTATGAAGAAGAAGATCCTTAATTGAAACAGAATGTTATTGGTGAATTAATAGAATAACAGAGAAAATAAAGTCCAGAAGAACACCAAAAATACACATGGGAATTTAGAATCTGGCAAAGGTCCCATCTCAAATCATTATATAAAAAACAAAATATTCAATAAATTGTGTATTAACAAATGAGTAACCATATGGAAAAAGTACTTGAAGAAAATATGGGAGAATTTCTTTACAATCTTCAAGTGTATAAGATGCTGCTAACTACAACTCAAAATCCAGAAGCCATTGTAAAAATGATAAATTCAACTTGATTAAAAAGTAAAAGTTTGCACTGAATATCACTATGAAGAAAATCAAAAGATAAAAAACAACATACTGGGAAAATACTTGTTTTTTTAATATCATAGACAGCCAATTTCCACAAAACATTAAATCAACAACTTAATGGGGGGAAAAAGACATATATATACACACACACACACACACACACACACATACAGAGAAACTGCAAGAAAAGGAAAAGAAAATGATTCTTAAATGAAAATATATTCTCCACCTTAGGAAAAAGCCAGTATGCTGATATACTGCAATTACTGATTAAAATTATAAATGTACATATTACTCAATCCAGCAATTCTATTTCTGAAAATTTGTTTTACCAATATACTTATATGCCTGCAAGATAACTGAAATATCTATCATGATGACACATGCCATCTATCATATGGCATGCCTGTAAAAGGGAATTCTGTAGCTATAAAAAATATTGAAGAAGTTCGGGCCAGGCGTGGTGGCTCACGCCTGTCATCCCAGCACTTTGGGAGGCTGAGGTGGATGGATCGCTTGAGGCCAGGAGTTCGAGACCAGCCTGACCAACATGGAGAAACCCTGTCTCTACTAAAAATACAAAATCAGCTGGGTGTGGTGGCACATGCCTGTAATCCTAGCTACTCGGGGGGCTGAGGCAGGAGAATCACTTGAACCCAGGAGGCGGAGGATGTGGTGAGCTGAGATCGTACCATTGTACTCCAGCCTGGGCAACAAGAGCAAAAGTCCATCTCAAAAAAAATACATATATATATATATTATATATATAGCTATTATATATGCTATATATAAATATATATTCCTACACACATCATAATCAAACTATCAAAAGATAAACAATCTTAAAGGCATCAATATATATAGAATATATATAATATATATAGAGAGAGAAGGAGAGAGAAGTTCTATATTTTGATATGAAAATATCTCCAATTGGGGCTGGGTGAAGTGGCTCAAGCCTGTAATCCTAGCACTTTGGGAGGCCGAGACGGGCGGATCACGAGGTCAGGAGATCGAGACCATCCTGGCTAACACGGTGAAACCCCGTCTCTACTAAAAAATACAAAAAACTAGCCGGGCGAGGTGGCGGGCACCTGTAGTCCCAGCTACACGGGAGGCTGAGGCAGGAGAATGGCGTAAACCCGGGAGGCGGAGCTTGTAGTGAGCTGAGATCCGGCCACTGCACTCCAGCCTGGGCCACAGAGCGAGACTCCGTCTCAAAAAAAAAAAAAAAAAAAAAAATCTCCAATTAAGTAAAAAAAAATCAAGTGCAAAAAATGTGTCTAATATTCTATCTTCAGAGTAAAAAGTAAAGGAAATAAAATATCATTGCATTTGGCTTCTCTCTACATAAAGAAATTTTTGAAGGATACAGTTTTTGAAAAATTCTAGAAAGAAACACAAACAACTAAAAGTGGTGATTACATGTTTGTGGGAGAGGGAAAATTTGCCCACCAGAAGAGAGATGGGAATGAGAAGTATTTTCACTGTATACTTTTCTACGTGTGAATACATTTTTGGTCTATATGTATATATGCATATCTCACCTTATACATAGAGTAAATTGAAAACAAAAAAGTAAAAACAAACAAAATCCAGTATATGCTCCCTATCTCGAAGAATATTTGATATTTAGGGATTGCTAGTAAAATGAGCATAAATGTGTATTTCCCCATCAGAATGGAACCACCAGAAATAAACAGATCTATCAAATGAGAGAGAACTCAACCTCAGCCTGAAGCAAAGTAATAGGAAGAGGCAGAACTGTTACAGTTAGCCCTCGACCTGGGAAACTGGAGGGACATGTAGGCAAAGATCCAAGGCTTAGAAATACAGTGACCAAAACACACATTGTGATGACTCTCACAATGGGGTTATGGGACTTTAGAGTTTCCTGGAATGTTTACCAATGTCCAGAGAAGTTAAGTCAGGATGAAAAAAAAAATACTGTTCCACATACCTAAACAAGCACACATAGTAAAATAATCCAAGGAACTGTAAGTAGGATAAATTCAAAGAAATTCATACCTACACACATCATAATCAAACTATCAAAAGATAAAGAAAGAATCTTAAAGGCATCAAGAGAGAAGCAATGTATCACATATAAGGGAACTTCAACAAGATTAACAGCATATTTCTCATTAAAAATCATGGATATCAGAAAGCAGTTGGATGACATATTCAAAGTGCTGAAAGAAAAAGACTGTCATGATAATATCGAAACTAGTATTCTAAGCCATCTTTACCACATGGTTACAAGAGACAAAAATTTTGTTTCCTCCTGAAATGATCCATTCTAGGACTGGACATGTCTTATTAATTAAAAGTTCATGGTATAGCAGTGATTTTAGAGTTTGATGAATACTCATTTTTCTCCTATATTTCCCAGCCTCCCTTGAAGTCATGGAGACCATTTAATAATTCTGGTCAATATACTGTGAGGGACAGTGATGTGTGTTGCTTCCAGACGGAGCTAGTGAAAGCTGCTGTATTACCCTTCAAGTCTGTCTCTCTTCCCTGTACTGTGCAGGCCTTGGAGGCCAGGTGTTTCAAACTACATATCTAAAACACAGAGAAAGGTAGCCCAACACATATTCGACTTTATCTGAGTGACAAAATCAGTGTTATATTAAGCTCTGAGATTTGAGGTTTAATTAGCTGCTATAGCTTAAAGTTTGACTCCTCTAAACCACATGTTAAAATGTGATCTCCAATGTTGGATGTAGGGCCTAATGGGAGGTGTCTGGGTCCCTGCAGCAGACCCCTCATGAATGTCTCAAGGTGCTAGCCTTGAGACAATGAGAGCATTCTTGCTCTATTAGTTCCCATGAGAGCTGATTGTTAAAAAGAGCCTGGGATCTCCCTCCCCTCTCACTTGCTTCATCTCTTGCCATGTGATCTCTGCACACATTGGCTCCTCTTCACTTTTCACCATGAGTGGAAACAGCCTGACACTCACACCAGAGGCAGATGCTGGCACCATGCTTCCTGTACAGCCTATAGAACTGTGAGCCAAATATACCTCTTTTGAAAAATAAATTACTTAGTCTCAGGTATTCTTTTATAGCAACATAAATGAACTACGATAATAGCTATCGCCAGAATCGTAGCTTCTCCTAACCAGTACAATTTCTCAAAGGAACAAACTAACAATGAATTGGAATTAATTTCTACTCAACCACTGATTTCCGGAATAAAGAACAATTCTCCTTTTTGCAGGACAATTCTTCAAATACTTAAAGACTGTTTCTCCTTAGTTTTCTTCTTCCCATTAATCTCATTCCTCAATAACCAGCCTAGTGGTAGGGTACTCTCCTATTTTAATTTAGTCAAACTCTGATATCTGGGAAGGCAAATTTTCAAACTTTACTGACACAAAGCTCTAAGGCAATATAAATACTTCTCTGGCATTCTGTTCTCTTTGACACTAACGAGAATGAATTTTGTCACCAGTGTGGATGGCCTTTAACATTTTTTTCACAGGCTTCTCAGAGTAGGCCCCATCATAACTACACCTCTTTTGATACACAATACTCAAAACTCTTTCCAAGGGATGGTTCAAAAGCAGTGTCAATGTCTGCAGCAGAATGATGGCCCTACCACTCAGCTGAAAAGCAGTGGCAATGCCCACAGAAGAATGATGGCCCCATCACTCACAGTCCATGGCTGCATCTCTCATCAGGCCTTACTGCAATTCCTAAGGTAGAACCTTGCACCATCAGTATCCTCCCCTGAGGTGATGAAAATAGGCAGATACTTTCATTTCATTCATTCCCCCACCTTATAGAGGTAAGACTTGGCTAATTTAAAAAACACATAAGCAAGTAAATGTAAATTGTTTATTTTAGAGGTCATTAGTTGCTTTTCTGTGAAGCAACAAGAAATCTTACTGACCAGGCTAATTTTGTTATGTTATGCTAATATTGTATCAGTTCCATATTCTGTATTTCATGGAATATCAAGATGCCAAACAACCAGATAAAACTGAGAACATAAATCACAACATCAGAGTTAGCAAGAGATGGGAGAATAAAATGGCTTGAATTACTAGGATGCAGAACTAAATGCTTGGAATGAAGCTAGTCTTACTATCTTTGATTTTATAAAATCCCCTAAACACTAAGAATGGTTTTATAACTTAGACAATGCCCTCGATGGAAAATGGATAAGGATGATTCATACCCCGAGTGCCTGGTGGGCAGGAGCACTTGAAATGGTTCACAAGGTCAATACAGGTGCCTCCATTCTGGCAGGGCTGATTCTGGCACTCATCCACTTCATACTCACAGTTGACACCCTGATAGCCTGGGACACACTGCCATGAGGAAACAAAAAGGACAAGAAATACTGGACCATTACTGGAAACAGACCATGAGAGCAAGTGAGATCTGGAACATTTCTGTGACTCTCTCCCACCTCCCCACTTAGCTTTTGTATGTTTTCTCTGGAGCCATCACAATCTCTGCTAATCATTCTACGCAGGGACAGAAAACCTGCAGCTTACTGGCATTTACCTATTCCTCCTCCAGTTGAAAAAGGCACTTTAAAGGGAAGGCAAAGACTGAATACAATGAAGGATATTTCAGATTTGACTTGTGTGCAAACCTTTTGTTCCTCCTGGGTACAGGTTTCCTCATCTTTAAAATACACATTCCTCTGTATGTGATGAGGACCCTATGACTCAGTCAAAAGGCATATGTGGATGGTAGTACAGACATGCAATTATTGATCTCCAGGTTTAGGAAACTGCATATATGTGTGAGAAACTGGTTGAGATAAGGCTGGGGGTAGAGGGAGGTGGGTCTGGCTGGCTGTGGTGGCTATAAGGGTTGGAAGGATTTCAGGGCTGACCAAGAAAAAAGATATGGCTGTGAGGTGGCTTTATTTGGACACTTTGACAGGTTTGCATGTGGGAGAAGTCCCATATAGCATGAGACCTTCCAGAGGGGTAGGTGGGTAAGAGGAAGACAGCAAGTAAACTCTGGGAAAAGAAGGATCAGAGAGGGAGTCCAGGTGATGTCACTCAGCAGCCAGTGGCAGGAATCTCTGGGTCAGAGAGCTCTAAAGGCCAGCATCAGTCTGGGGTCTGTATGGCCCGAGGGTTTATCTTGTCCTACTTATACTATGGCTAGCAGATTTTGGCTGCTGTTTTGCAGGCTATGCAAAGCAGGCAAGCTCTAAATAGCTAAAAATCTGCTTATTTGAGTGCTATGTTTAAAACAACTGGATGTGTCAAAATTTGGGTTTGGCACAGGCAAGCCTTTGAGCTAATGAGTCCCAGCCTGCTATGAAGAAATAAACAACCCAGGGGCCAAAATACAGAAGCTATCATTGGCTCATTCATATAACAATAGAAAAGCAAAGCTTTTCTGTGTTGATTGATGGTTTGAATTGGTATCAAATTAATGTCTCAGGCATTTTGCTTGCTCTAACCATTATCAGCCCAGACATTAAAACAGTGACATGTCCCTTGAAGACACATACTTCCTCAAATATATACATGTAACATTTAGCATGATGCTATGGGGAACAGGATGAGCAACATTTTTTTTGAGAGAAAATTGCTAGTTGACGGATTAATGACTACATACAAAGGTGACAGGGGCCAAAGGAATACTCCACAAAGCAGTTTTTCCTATCTCAGCTGCTATTCAGGGAAGTGTGTACTGCTATGTTGGGTGGGCCTGTAAAATGCACTCTGGTAGTGACTCTTGGCTCCGAATCCTAAAAGCAAGCCTAAGGAGCTGGGATGGTTCCAGACGTCTATAAAAATATCATACTAGGGACATGTTAACTTACTGCATAGAGAAGCTGAAAGAAACAGTGGTAAACACTATGATAGGGATTGGTAAAAATCTATAAACTATAAATATAAGATACAAGCAGCTAAATTCAATGTATCAGTGCTCAAAACAGTTGTATGATCTCCTGGGAGGTCCATGACCTCTGCTTGTTCAGTGTCCTCACCTCGCATCTGTATCCACCAATGAAGTCACTGCACGTTGCCCCGTGCTGGCAGGGGTTGGACGCACACTCATCGAGCTGTTCCTCACAGTAGCTCCCAGTATAGCCCAGGGGGCACTGACAGTAATGTGTGTTGCCAGCATTGATGCAGACACCTGAGTGCTGGCACAAGTGTTCAACAAGCACACCTGGGAAACCCAGTGAGGAAGAAATGTCACAGAAGAACATGTGACACATGGGGTTCAAATCAACTGATGAGCAAGTAAACCTAAACTGGCTGACACATCAAATCTTATTCTTAGCCAATTCTTCACAGCCCTCAGTACCAGATGCATATTAAAAATAAACCCTGAAAGTGGAATATACCTTAGTTTCATTTCAAATACATTTCTTCCTGGAATCTCTGAACCTATTCCTCTACCCTTACATCTTCTGTCTTGAGCCCTTTCCCCAGAGCCCTGCCCACCCACTACTATCTGCCCTTCCCTTTTATCTGACAAAAAATAATACCTGCTCTAAATGCCACTTGTCAGTCAATACTTCAGTGAATGACCTGAGTCCAAGGGAGCAAAGCTTACCTCTCCTGGAGGCTGCTATGTCACAAGAGACATTGGGCACGTCACAATAAGCACCAGCCCATCCAGATGGACATCGGCACCGGGACTCTGCTTTATCCTGAATGCAAGTACCTTTGTTTTTACATGGAGACCGACTGCAGAGGTTCACCAGGGTCTGAAACAGAGGCAGGGGTGTACATACATCAAAATTCAAATACTAGAAATGAAGAAAAAGAAGTTCTATTGTGTTACAAGAAATCAAAGAAAAGCACACTGATTAAAAAGAAAAGGAGCCTTCATCTGGTAAAAGAGCCCTTAAACTAGATTCAGTGTTCTGAGGTACACCTAACCATTTTTATGTACCATAAGTCTTCACTTAACGTCATCATTAGGTTCCTGGAAACTGCGACTTTAAGGACAACAATATATAATGAAACCAATTTTACCACAGTCTAATTGATATAAAAAAGAGTTAAGTTCCTATACTTATTTCTGGTTAAAAAAGTCACTAAACTTCAAATTAACACCCACTTTTAATATTAAACATTAAAATAAACAAGCTATACATTCATTTAAGAAATATTAATAAAAACAAGTAAGATAATTATTTATCCAATTTTTGGTGAATCCGCAAGTAACGGTAGTCCTAGTGGTGGCAGGTCAAGTCAAGGAATAAATGTTTGCAAAGCAAAACTGTCAGCACCTCTTACCGCCACACAATTCAGAAAGCAACACTAACCAATATGGCAGGCTTGCTGGGTGGTTTTGTACCACATCGTTTATTGTTGTGCACCCGTACGATTATCACAGGCTTTATGAGTTTTCATTTTACAATAATTGGTATATTCATTCATTTACTTTTTTTTTTTTTCTTTTGAGATGGAGTCTCACTCTGTCGCCCAGGCTGGAGTGCAGTGGTGCAATCTTGGCTCACTGCAAGCTCCGCCTCCTGGGTTTATGCCGTTCTCCTGCCTCAGCCTCCCGAGTAGCCAGGACTACAGGTGCCTGCCACCATACCTGGCTCATTTTTTGTATTTTTAGTAGAGACGGGGTTTCACTGTGTTAGCCAGGATGGTCTCGATCTCCTGACCTCATGATCCACCATCTCAGCCTCCCAAAGTGCTGGGATTACAGGCGTGAGCCACCATGCCCGGCCCCATTCATTTATTTTCTAACCCATTTATTCCAGTTCAGGTTCATGAGTGGCCAGAGCCTATTCTGGCACAATGGGACAATGTAGACATGTCCACTTCACCCAACATACATGGCTTTGAGTCGTGGGAAGAAATTGGAGTCCCTGGAGAAAACCCACACAGACATGGGGAGAACATGCAAACCCCACACAGATAGCAGCTCTGGCCAAAAACAGATTTTTCCCCCACTCAATGTTATAACAAAATGACGATGAAGGAAACAAAGTTATTTGAGGGCCTGCTGTAGTCTAAGTCCTCTTAGGTCTTCTTTTTAAAAAGCTATTACCCCTTTGTCAGATGAGTAGATTGCAAAAATTTTCTCCTATTCTGTAGGTTGCCTGTTCACTCTGATGGTAGTTTCTTTTGCTGTGCAGAAGCTCTTTAGTTTAATCATATCCCATTTGTCAATTTTGGCTTTTGCTGCCGTTGCTTTTGGTGTTTTAGATATGAAGTCCTTGCCCATGCCTATGTCCTGAATGGTACTACCTAGGTTTTCTTCTAGGGTTTTTATGGTATTAGGTCTAACATTTAAGTCTCTAATCCATCTTGAATTAATTTTCGTATAAGGAGTAAGGAAAGGGTCCAGTTTCAGCTTTCTACTTATGGTTAGCCAATTTTCCCAGCACCATTTATTAAACAGGGAGTCCTTTCCCCATTTCTTGTTTCTCTCAGGTTTGTCAAAGATCAGATGGCTGTAGATGTGTGGTATTATTTCTGAGGACTCTGTTCTGTTCCATTGGTCTATATCTCTGTTTTGGTACCAGTACCATGCTGTTTTGGTTACTGTAGCCTTGTAGTATAGTTTGAAGTCAGGTAGCGTGATGCCTCCAGCTTTGTTCTTTTGACTTAGGATTGTCTTGGCAATGCGGGCTCTTTTTTGGTTCCATATGAACTTTAAAGCCGTTTTTTCCAATTCTGTGAAGAAACTCATTGGTAGCTTGATGGGGATGGCATTGAGACTCGGGGACCCCCATCACCCTCGCCGAGCCGCGGGTAAGTCTCCTGGTAGCGGGTAAGACAATTTTTAATCGACAGCGAAGCTACCTATTCTGTTTTGCCGTCCTTCTCTGGACCTAGCCTTCCATCCAATATCTCTGTAGTAGGAGTAAGGGGAAAGCCATCCACTCCACGAAAAAACTCCACTCCTTAATTGCTGCCTGGCCAACAACTACTTTGCGCACTCGTTCCTCATTCCCAGCTAAAAAGGGCCCCTACCGAAAGCAATCAGTGGAAATCAGTTTGGCTTTCCCCCACTCACCTCAAACTTACTAAATTTTCTTAACTATCTCATACTCCCCAACCTTGCCAGGACCATCCTTCTGGGTTTTGCCCATATTCCAACAAATGCTTCCATTCCTCATTCCTATACTAATACTGTGCCTTATTTTATTCTTCATCTGTACGTCCAAATACCAACCATAGGCCCCGACCTTAACAACGCCCCTTAACAGCAGGAAGTAGCCAGACAGACCACGGCGCCCCTTTATTACTATTATCAATAAAAGGTGGACTGTTTGGACGAACGGAGGCGGGATGGCGCACTTCCGGGTTCTTTTTCACCAGCTTTTCCCGTGCGCGCGAAAATGCAGCCAGCGCCCAGGGAGGGTGCAGACCAACCGGGCATGCGCCAGGTGACGTCAATCCGAAGAGACCAAGATTTACCTGGTCGCACCTGTGGAACACCCCCCGACACGCCCATGCCCCGCCTATTGCCCTCCCACTCCTAGAAAAGCCACTCTCGGCCAGCGCGCCATGCGGCCTTCCTGAGTCTCTCACTCCTGTCGGGATGTCGGGACTGCAGGAACTCCATCCGAGAGCCCCACCGGGGTACTCTGTCAGCCTTCTTTGCCGGAGGCCGACAGATCTCTTCCCCACACCTTAGGTGACCAAAATAAACTTGCAGTTTTGCTCCTACACTTGCCTACTTGCTGGTTCTTTTGTGCCCGCTCAGCTGGTCTTAGAAAAACAAATCAGTTGGTGCCGAAAGTATATACCCAAAGGATTATAAATCATGCTGCTATAAAGACACATGCACACGTATGTTTATTGCGGCACTATTCACAATAGCAAAGTCTTGGAATCAACCCAAATGTCCATCTGTGACAGACTCGATTAAGAAAATGTGGCACATATACACCATGGAACATTATGCAGCCATAAAAAGGATGAGTTTGCGTCCTTTGTAGGGACATGGATGCAGCTGGAAACCATCATTCTTAGCAAACTATCACAAGAACAGAAAACCAAACACCGCATGTTCTCACTCATAGGTGGGAACTGAACAATGACATCACTTGGACTCGGGAAGGGGAACATCACACATCGGGGCCTATCATGGCGGGGGAGGGGGGAGGGATTGCATTGGGAGTTATACCTGATATAAATGATGAATTGATGGGTGCTGACGAGTTGATGGGTGCAGCACACCAACATGGCACAAGTATACATATGTAACAAACCTGCACGTTATACACATGTACCCTAGAACTTAAAGTATAATAATAAAAATAAATAAAAAGCTATTACCAAAAAAGTTTAAAAATTCAAGGAAACCCAACAGGTTAAGCTATTCCCAATGCTCTAGACATGATTTGCCTACATGTATGGCCACCCCGCAGTGCTAGAAAGAAAAAGTTAAAGCTGTCAGACAAGTTCACACTTTCTATGCTAATCCTGTGTGAGAAATCCATGTGGGTCTTGACCAAATCTATCTTTGGTGAATATGGGTAAAAGGACTTAATGCCTGTTAATAAGCCTAAAACCGTTTAAGAACTCATTTCTAAGGAAGGCAATCTAAGGCAAAGAGTGCACAAGGACTGGCACCTTTCATCTGAATTCACACACGGAGTGGCTTGGCCCCTTGAGGAGAGGAAGGCCAAATTCACAATATAGACTGTTTGCTGGAAGAAGGGAGGAGTGCTTCGCCAGCACTTCTAATCGATACTATGAGAACAAATAGGAGCCCAACCAAAAATGCTCTCGGGATCCATGGAATCAGCAACAAGCCGCTTAATTCTGTGGAGGTGGGTGCTCGCATGTCTAATATAGCCTAAGCCTTACTTAAGTAAGCACCCTGTAAGTCAAGTTAAGTTTGGCCATTTATTCCTATGTTCCTTGGAGTTATTATTCTATCACTATTAAAGAGGTGGAATAACATAAAATTAAATACAGTGCTGTTTGGCATGCAACTTTGGAAAAGTTACTTTGCCTCTCTGGGGCTCAGTTTTGCCTTCCATGAAATCAAAGGTTAGATTAGTTGCCTATAAGGGCTCTTTCCATTCTAACATTTTATGGAAGTGTATATTTACATATTTGAACTTAAAAGATATGTAAATTGTTTGGTTTTGAGAATGTTACCACATTGTAAGATATAACAATTATCATTATTATCCCCTTAGATGTTGCATCTGACCTTTAAAAGGTTATTTTGATTATTCTCTATTTTCTTCGGTTCTTTCTGTGCTTCCAATGTAAAACAAAACAAAACAAAACAAAAACCAAAAAAAAAAAACTGTGTTTATTTCCCACATGTATTCTTCTGCAGTTCTTGGTTAGCCTCTTTTCAAGATCTTACGTTTGTGAATCTATACCATATTGCCAGCACCATTTTGGAATCTGCAAGTTATTAAGAAGTTACCTAGATTATCTCAGGGACATCCCCGAGATCCACAATAGTCTCTTTTAGAAGGAACTTATTCAGACTAGAAAGTGAACAGGTATAATATTCAGCTGCTCTAGGGGAGCAGTTGGGTGAATGGGAAGGAAGTCAATTACCTGACAGTTTTTCCCAGTGTAGCCCAGGGGGCAGCTACAGTGGTAGGTACCCAAGCCATCAACACACGTTCCCTCATTCAGGCATGGATGAGAGCTGCATTCATTGATTTCATGGAGGCAGAAGAGTCCAGTGAAACCCACAGGGCACAAGCAAGAGAAGGAGTTAATCCCATCAACACATGTGCCACCATTGAAACAGGAGCTAAGAAGCAAACAGAGAGAGCAACATCAGCTATGCATCTGGTGCCTGTGACTTACTACCAGAAAGTAAGATTTCTGGAATCTAAGATGTTACAGAGGCAAATACCTCTGAGCAACCCATATCCCGTAAACTTTCTTACAAGCTAGATTGGGTGCCAGAAGCTCTGACGTGCCCACTTCCTTTCTATAATCAAAGGCTTAGAAGTATTTAAAAGACTGAGCTTAGTACAGACACCTAGAGAAAGTGAAGTTTTCTAGGTTTTACCCAGTTCTTCTGTAGTTTTCCCATGTATCACATTTCATTTTATCTCTAAGTCAATTTAATTTATTTGAAAAATCCTCTTCACTATAGATTATTTATAAAAGACAAATAGAACAAATATGTTCATAATATTATAAAAAGAAATGAAACAAAACTCCCAGAAATTTCTTAAAGACTGGTAACAATTCCAATCTCTGCAGAGCAAATGGAATTTTTGGATTTCTGAAATGAACAAGAGACCAAGGGAAGAACAGAACAGAATTATAGCTCTTTCTGCTCTCTAAGCAAGAAATAATAAACCATCCCTATAAACTTTGCAACCTCTGACCTTTAACTTTCTAACTATATATGTTTATCAGGAACCAGTAACTGGGCAATAGATGACCGTGGACTGGGATCCATGTGGACACCTCATCCCTGCTCCACAATTCTAGCACTGTGCTCTGAAGTTTCCTTCCCTTTCTCCCTTTCTCTTGTAAGATGCTGATGCCCCAGTGATTGGTTGCTCACCTCTCAGTGCACTCATCGATGTTGTTCTCACAGTGGACTCCATCAAATCCTGCCTGGCACTTGCAAGTGTAACTGTTGACGTAGTCAGAGCAGGTCCCTCCATTCTTACAGGGTTCACTTAGACACTCATTCATGTCTGTCTGGCACTTGTCCCCAGTGAAACCCGGAAGGCAGAGGCAGGAGAAAGTATTCACTCCATCCACACAGGAACCTCCATTCTGGCAAGGATCTAAGCCATTACATAAGAATTAGAGCTCTGAAGAGTCGCATCAATTTAATCTTAGATTCATAAAAGTTAATGACCTGAACTAAGTCACGCCGAGGGCAGCATAATTCTGACTTTTTCACTCAATTCTGCCAACTCACCCATTTATGAAAATGAATTCAGTAATACTTGCTTGAAGTTTTTAACCTGTTTGTTAACTGGAATAAATTTCATCTATATCACCACCAACAGTTTTGTAAAATCAATAGTCATAAAACTTGCATTGGTCCCTTACACATTTGCAAATCAAATATGTGCCCCAATACACAGAATATCAATCAATATTTTCAAAAGGTATATGTGATTGTGCAGTGTGTTGGGGAGGACAAAATACACACATTCATGTTTTTCCAGGCATATTAACTATATAAATTAATCTTCTCTCTCCCTTTCACTTCTGTCTCCTCTCTCTCTCTTTTTCTCTCTTTTAGATTTCAGTAGCCTTATGAAACAAAGTTTAAATAAAAATTGAAATATCACATAGCTTGATCTTGGAACACTTTATACTCATAGTAAGGAACCAACAAATTTTAAGCGACAGTCATGCCACGGCACTCTACAATCATATGGCATACAAATCAGAACAAGAAAAACAAGCTGTAGCTATGGCTCTTAAGGAACTTAAAAATATAATTGCAAAGATGGGTTACACATGTAAAATGAAAAACTAAACACTAAACTAATGGGTAATGTGACCCTTATTTTATTAGAGAAACATTTAATATACCTTATTCATTTCTTGAACTAATTCCCTTATAAGACTCATCTGCAGTCTCTATTAAAGCAATTGTAAAAATTGTTTCAGTTAAGGAAAAATTGTTTCTTAACCACAGTACACAGTTACTATAATTTTCATAGCATCTTTCAGGAAACTCACCATCCATAATTTACTGAATTATATTAAACTCATTGTAAATACTGTTGGTTCCACTTCATATAGAAAAATTTAAAAATACTCAGTATTTTGAACGACATGTTACTCAATGTGAGAAAGAAATACAAACAGCTTGATCTCACTCCCTAAAGTTCACCATCAATTGTGCCTTGGATACATACTTTTTCACCATTTGTAATACATCATTAAAATTAAAATTATTTGTCCATATGTCTGTTTTTTTTTTTTAAAGATGAAGTCTCACTCTGTTGCCTGGGCTGGAGGTGCAGTAGCACAATCTTGGCTCACTGCAACCTCCACCTCCTGGGTTCATGAGATTCTCGTGCGTCAGCCTCCCGAGTAGCTGGGATTACAGGTGCCCGCCACCACGTCTGGCTAATTTTTGTATTTTAGTTTCACCATGTTGGCCAGGCTGGTCTCAAACTGTATCTATATGTCCTTCTTCCCTAATAGACTATGAGCTTCATGAAAATAGAAACTAAAACTTATTTATCTTATCACTGCCAGCACCTAGCATGGTGGCCTCCCTATGATAATCTGAAGTTACATATCCTGTAAATTAAGGTGCCATTATTAATGCATTGTGAAAATCTCATTTGAAGTTTAATGACTTAATCATTACACAAGTAACTAAGGATTGGTCAGTACACCCATAATAAAACTATTAAGGCTGGGGGAACAATCACCAGAAAGAAGTAGGCAGTATAATCCCTATAGTTTTCATTGGGCTGAGAATAGCTCATGTTCATTCAATAACAATGAAAAAAATCATGTGGCAGTGAGTAGAGTCCCGAGGGACCCCTGTCTTAGTAGTGAGCCATATTAGCCCTCGACTAAAGACTGTTTTGGAACCAATTAACAAACTTGAAGACTCTGAAGGATTGGACTATGTCCAAATAATTGAATATCTGAATAAATTCAAAAATGTTTTTTTAAAAAGATTTTTAAGAAAATTCAGCATGGAACAATGTAAAATGGATGTCTAGCATCCAATAAAAAAATTCCAGGCAGGCAAAGAAGCAGGAAATACAACTCAAAATGAGTAGAAAAAATATGAACAGAAACATACTCAGGAATTTCTTATATGGTAGAAAAGTAGGTAAGGACAATAAAATATGGTCAATTATTATCAACTATAAAACGATGATACTCAATATGTTCAAGAAGGAAATAAAAGGATGAACATGACAAAGAGGGAGATAACATTAAAAGAAAGACTTGAATTAAATTTCCACCTATAAAAACATAATATCTGAGGGAAAAATACACTAAGTGAGATTAACAGTAAACAAGAAACTATAGAGGAAACAATTAGTGAACTTGGAAGTATAACAAGATATCTTCAAATAATAAAATAATCCAAAATAAAACACTAAGTGGAAAAAATACTGAAAAATAAATGAATCAACCTTGCAGTCTAATAAATGCATAATGAACATTATAAAGGGGAGAGGCAAAAACTTTTGGAAAAAAAAATGGTTAAATATTTTCCAAATAATGGTTAAATATTTTCCAGACTTGGACCCCTGACCAAAAATATAAGTAAAGACAGAAGAAACATAAAGAACACTACACCAACAGGCATTATAATCAAGTTGGTAAAAATCAATGGAAAGAGGGTATCTTAAAAGCAGCCACAGGAGAGATAATTCTATATGAAGGAACAGATAAAAGAATTGTGGAATAACAGCAGATTTCTCCTCAGAAATAATGCAAGGTAGAAGATAACAGGATAGCTTTAAAGTGCTCAAAGAGTAAGTCAATTTAGAATTCTTTTCCCTGTGAAAATATCTTTGAAAACTAAAGCAAAATAAAAACCTTTCTGACACACAAAAACAGAAAGACTTCATCACCAGGAGACAAAGATTACACAAAATATTCAAGGGATTTTTTCAGACAGAAGGAAAACGATACCTGATGGAAACACAAATCTGCATAAAAGAATAAAAACTAACAAGACTTGAAAATATGTGGGTAACCTTAAAGACTTTTAAATTATTTTTCAAATTTCTTGAAAAAATAATTCACCTTTTAATTATATATTTGGTGGGCTTAACAATATATACATTTTATAACAACAATAGAAGAGAGCCCAGGAGGAATGCAAATATGAGTGTACAGCTCTTCTCCTCTATATGAAGTTGCATGATTGAAGGTACATTATAACAAGTTAAAGTTGCACACCAGTAATCCCTACAATAACTACTAAAAAATATATAACAAATATGGGAGTGAATATAGATAAATTTTTGAAATTTATGTATGTAGATAAAATATAATCATAAAAATATGCAATTATTTCAAAAGATGTCAGAAAAAGAGGAAAATGGAAACAATAAACAGAAAGAACAAAGATAAAGCAAACAGCAAGATGACATATTTTGAAGCCAGCCATATAAAAAACTACATTAAATTTAAACAGTCTAAATACCTGAATTAAAAGATGGATATTGTCATATTGGAGAAAAAAGACAAGACCCAATATATGCTCTCTACAAGAAACCCATTTTAGAGAAACAGGTCAGAAGTAAAAGGATTTTTAAAAACACACTCTAATGATAAAATAAAGCTAGAGTAGCTATATCAATATCGGGCAAAGTAGACTTCAGAGAGAGAAATATGACAAGAGTTTAAAAAGGCTATTTCAAAATGATAAATGGGTCAATTCCTCAAAAGGACGTAAGAACCCTAAATGTTTATAAGCACTTAAGATTAGAGTTTCAAAATTCATTAAGCCAAAACAAACAGAATTACTAGAGAAATAGATGAACATACAATGAAATGATAGTAGAAGATTTCAATACTCTTGAATAAGAAATAAACAGAAAGCCTACTTACTATACTTTATGAATAATAAGCAGACAAAAAGTCATAGAGGACATAAAAGACCTAAATAACACTATTATCCAATTTGAATTAATAACATTTATAGAACACTCTATGAAAAAATCTGCAAAACAGACATTCTTTCCTCTCAAAGAAAAGACAAATTACCAATAGTAGAAACATGAGAAGGAAATCGTCACAGATCTTATAGACTATTAAAGCTCAGTAAGGAAATGTTACAAAACAAATTGATGTTGTGTCAACAAATCTGACAAAACAGATGAACTGGAAGAATTCTTTGAAAGACAGATATTACCAAAGCTCAATTAAAAACAGATAACCCATAAGGCAATATATGTATTAGGAAAACCAAACTTGTAGTTAAAAACTTTCCCAGAAAGAAGGTTCCATGTCTAGATATTTGGAAGAAAACACACCAGTTCTACACAAACTCTCCCAGAAAAAAGAAAGAAACACTTCCTGATACGTTCTATGAGGACAACATTGCCCTCCTATCACAACCAGACAATGATAGTACAAGAAACCTGGAGAACAATATCCTTCATGAACACAGATACAGAAATCCTTAACAACATTTTGACAAATCAAATCCAATAATACATAAAAGGAATAATACATAATGACCAAATGGAATATAGCCAATAAATGTAAGATTAGTTTAACATTTGCAAAATGTTAAATAATAAAGTTGATAACAATTTGCTTATATTAAAAGACCAAAAAATAATTTCACCATGTCAACAGATGTAGAGAAATCAACTGCACACCAAAAAATAAACATTCATTCGTTATAAAAATACAAAAAGACCTCTTAACAAACCAGAAGTACAAGGTCTCTCAATTTGATAAAGAGCCTTTATGAAAACCTATAGACAACATCTTACTTAATGGTAAAAGACTACATACTTTTCCCCCAGGATCAAAAACAACGTAAGGCTGGCTTCTCTCACCACTTCTATTCTGCATTTATTGAAGATCTTAGTACAATATCACACAATATGTAAAAATTAACTCAAAATAGATCATAGGCCAAAATATAAGAGCTAAAATTATACGACTTTTAGAAGAAACCACAGTAGATAAACCTCGAGTTTGGATTAGGTGAAGATTTGTTAAACAAGATATATGAAGCATGAACTATAAAGAAAAAACATGCATACACTGAATTTCATCAATGTTAACATCTTCATCTTCAAAAGAAATCAAAAGAGAAGCTATAAATTGGAGGGAAGTCGTTGAGAAGCAAATACCTGTCAAAGAATTCTTATCTAAAAATATAAAGAACTCTTTCAACTCAAGAAGACAAACAACCCAATTATTTCAAATGGGCAAAAGATTTAAATAGACATTTCACCAACGAAGATATGCAGATGAGCGAAAAGCACATGAAATGATGCTTAACATCATTGGCAAAGATAATAACACAAATTAAAATTACAATGAAATACCACTACACACCAACTAGAAGAGCTAAATTTAAATGACTGATATCACCAAGAGTTTGTGAGCATATGGTTCAAATAGAACTTTCATACAATTCTGGTGAGAATGAAAATAGTACAACCACCTTGGAAAATATTTTGGCAATTTCTTAAAAAGTGAAACCCATGATTCACCAATTCTACTCCTAGGTATTTACTCAAGAGAACTAAAATCATATGTCCACCCAAAGACTCATTCATAGCAACTTCATTTGTAATATCCCCAAATTGGAAAACACCCAAATGGCCATCAACCAATGAACTGTAGTATGTCCATACAATGGAATACCGTGCAACAATAAACTAGAAAGTACTATTGGTATAAACAACATGGATGGATCTCAAATACTATGTTCATTAAAACAACTCAGAACCTCTCCTGACTTATGCTTATCTGATTGCATTTATATGAAATGATAAAAACTGCCAACTAATAATCTATAGTGACAGAAGGTAAATCTGTGGCTCCACAGGCAATAAAGAGAGAGAGAAGGTTAAATTGCAATGGGATGAAGATAATTTTAGGGTGATAAATATGTTTATTATTTTGGGTGACAGTTTCAGTTACCATATGTCAAAATGCGTCAAATTGTACACTAAAAATATTTGCAGTTTAATGTATATTAATTATACCTCAATAAATCTGTTTTTTAAAAAACACTATCATAGCATTGTCCTCACATTTTCAATGTTCATAAATTAAAGGGAATGCTTAAAATATATTCCACTGCCTCAACTCCAAGACACTAGCTTCAAAAGAAAGAGTTAAAACACTACTGTTAAATATGCTGGATAAATGACCGGTATGCCCAATGTCAGGCATGAGTGGCGGCAGCCTCTACTGGGCTCTCCTCTGTTCCTTATGTGCTTTCCTCTCTTCAGGGGGGCTTAAGAGCTGACTGGCATACTCACTGGCAAGGCAGTCATCGATGTCCTCCTCACAGTCCATACCACTGAAGCCTGGTGGACATTCACACATGTAGCTGCCCTGGGTGTTATGGCAGAGACCATGGTTCATGCAGGGCTTGGAGATACACTCGTCAATGTCAATGGTACACCTCTGACCTAGGAACACAAGGCTAATAAATGACCTAGTCCTTGGAAGGTGATTCCCACAAAAACCTATGCAGGACCTGAGCTTAAGTTGGGGTGCGTGGAGCTATTCCACAGACAAACTGGTTGGTCCCCTACTTCAGGAAGTTTCAGGAAGACTTCTGGGGCCTAGGAAGTTGCTGCCAAGGTGCTAAAACACCCTGAAGAACGAACATCATGGCTTGACAGTCTGCGGTAGCAGCCTTCCAGCCACTAGGGGGCCCCAAAGACACGGACAATGGAAAGGCTTTCTAAGCCGTTCCAATTAGCAGCTCCTGTGCAAAACCTGTGCGCTCTTGACAAGATGGACAGGCCTCAGAAGACCAGCAGGGCCTTCCATATGATCTGATAACCTGACCACTTTGTTTAAAGCTCAGAATGCATGTTCTTGACTTCTCCACGCCCATGGTGTTACCTTGCCAGCCAGGAGCACACAAGCAGGTGTAACTCTCAAAATTTGGTGACTCTTTGCAAACAGCAGCATTCTCACAAGGGTTTGGGGAACAGGGAGCCAACACTGTCTGACAGTTCTTGCCTGGAAAGTAAATGACAGAGTTTACGACACATAAACAGGTAAGAAAACGAAAAATTTCCCAAGTTGTATCCCAAGGATGTTCTCTGAATTTAAGTAAAAAGTCCTGATTAAAAGGCTTTGAAAATGGAGAAACCCATAGTCTTTTCAGCATTGGCTCCGATATTGCTAACCATGTAACCTTGGGCAAGATAGTAAGGGATCTCCTACAACTGTGATATTTTATGAACTAGGCCTGTTAAACGTAGTTTCCCTACATTACTCTTTTTTTTTTTTTTTTTTTTTTTTGAGATGGATTCTCACTCTGTCACCCAGGCTGGAGTGCAGTGGCATGATCTCGGCTCACTGCAACCTCCACCTCCCAGGTTCATGCCATTCTCCTGCCTCTGCCTCCCAAGTAGCTGGGACTACAGGCGCCGCCACCACGCCCGGCTAATTTTTTATATTTTTAGTAGAGACGGGATTTCACCATGTTAGCCAGGATGGTTGCGATCTCCTGACCTCGTGATCCGCCCACCTTGGCCTCCCAAAGTGCTGGGATTACAGGGTAAGCCACCGCGCCCGGCCTACTATTTCTTCTAGAGGGGAAAAAGTAACAATGTGCTATCAGGTCTTTCAGGTAACACAGTCATGCTATGGCTATTCTGCTACTCTACACAACTTAGCGTCACTATCAATAGCTGCTATCAACAGCTCAAGACTCCAGGGAAGTAATAACTCAGCCATGCTCCTGACTGCATGCCGCAACCTGATGAAACAGACAGTTATTGTCTATGTTTGTGTTTTGTTCCCTCTGAATGAGGAAAATAGATGAAGAGGAGATAAACAAGCCATAGAAATATAACAAAACACAAGAGGGCAATAATAAGCCAGTAGAAAACAAAGAATAAATGTCCCAAGCACACTCCAAATGTAACACCTGAAACAAAGAACAGCTATGTGGCATGCAGTCACACTCACGTCTTCTCAGTTGTAACAGCCGTCAAAGGGGTGACACCTCTGAGTGAGATGTAGCGGTACTGAATGTGGGAAGTAAAAAGGTCATTAAGAAGAAAAACTTCAGATTCAAAGAGACTTACAGGTAAATCCTAGATGTACCACTTACCTATATGACTTTGAGCAAGCAAGCTCCCTTTGCCTCAGCCTCCTCGTGTAAAATGGCAATAGGAACTTCTACATTGTAGAATTATTGAGGAATACATTAAATAATCCAAAGTACAAAAAGTGTCTGGCATATAGTAAATTACCAATAAATGGTAGCTGTATTATTGAACTAAGACAAATAGCTAATGTCCTGGAAATAGTCAACTGATAGACAACCAAGTAAATTACCAATAAATGGTAGCTGTATTATTGAAACTAAGACAAATAGCTAACATCCTGGAAACAGTCAACTGATAGACAACCATCAGCTATGTGCCTGGTTCCAGCCACATACAATTAAAAATTTTTTTCTTTCAAATACGTAAGTACAATGTAGGCAAATGACTGTCTACCACTTGCATTTTAGGAGGCCACAATGTTTCCTCAAAGCTCAAGATCCAGTCAGTAAGGGCAGGAAGGACAACTGAGGAGTGAGCCCTTGGAGCAGCACTGCAGCCCCACAGACCTGGGCACTCAGACTCAGGCACTGACAAAGCAAGGCCAAGTATCCCCTCTGGTCCCTGCTAGTACCTCCAGGACCCACCTGTATATGGCAGCACACAGTGGCAAGTGTAGCCACTTATGTCATCAAAGCAGGTTCCTTGGTTCAAGCATGGATTTGAGGCACATTCATCAATATTCACCTGGCAGTTATAGCCTGTAGACAAAAGGGAAAAACCAAAAACAGTAAAACTTTCTGACAGTCTCATTATCTCAATTTCTAACCAATTCTCTTTGGGGGTAAAAACTGAACACACCAGAAATTGCATTCATTTCTTCAGGCCACTGAAATATCTGTTCATTCATTTCAGCCCCATGTCCCTGACATACAGTCAGTAAATGACAGCAGTCAATTAGTTGAAAAGATGAATGGAAAAACAGTCTGTTCTAATGGTATGAAAGCCTAATGCCCCTCCAACTACAAATAACTTCTCAATAATGAAGTTCTTGGTTCAAAAGCTTGTTGCATGATCTATTTATTATTTATTTATTTTTGAGACAGGGGGTCTCACTCTGTCATTCAGGTTGGAATGCAGTTGTGTAATCATGGCTCACTGCAGCCTCGACCTCTCGGGCTCAGCAAACCTCCCACCTCAGCCTCCTGAGTAGCTAGAACCACAGGTGCATGCCATCATGCTCACTTGACTTTTTAAATTTCTTGTAGAGATGAGGTCTCATTATGTTGCCCAGGTTGGTCTCAAACTTCTGGGGTCAAGTGATCCTCCCACCTCACCCTCCCAAAATGCTGGGATTACAGGTGTGAGCCATCACACCCAGCCAATAGCTTGCTGCATGATAAACATAAGCCCTTTGTATATAATATTTCTGGTCAGGAAAAGGTATGATGTTTTTGAATACTTTAATCAAAGACTATGGTTTACACCCATTGTTTCATAGGCACAGTGTCTACCACCCGTGTGGTACTTCCTGAAGTTACAAAGCTGTTTTCTCCTGATTCAAGGTATGAAACCTTCTCCCACTAAGAAAAGGATAAAAGGAATAAAAGATGAGTGGAGCTATATAGCACTGTACCCAAATACTGTACACCTTTGCATCTGCAACAGGGCCTGGCACAGAGCCTTAAAATAGAGAAACTATGGCACTGTGGAAAAGAAAACATGGTCTAGGAATGCAGAGGTATGAGTTCAAGGAGTATTCTGCTGCTCACTGGGCAATAACTTGGGATCTTATCTTTTGAATTTTATTTTGTTCACTGATAAGCAAGTCTCATAAGATAAAGAAATAAAAGTGTTTTGAAATCTACAAGTTTCTTTGCCAATGTAATACAATATGTCAGAAAATTAATGGCTGAAATATGGTCTCAGCAAAGTTTCAAGTAATCAAATAAAGTGGCTCTAAAACATGCTGATGTATGACAATAGCATGGTACAATATTTGAGTGAGGAAATCAATGAATAAGTAGACAGATGAGTGCAAATATAATGATTTACCCACACAGGTCTCTTTTGTGAGTTTCCAAGAGAAAACTGATGGTAGAAATACAACAGTGATA
This sequence comes from Piliocolobus tephrosceles, assembly GCF_002776525.5. NCBI lineage: Eukaryota > Metazoa > Chordata > Mammalia > Primates > Cercopithecidae > Piliocolobus > Piliocolobus tephrosceles. The sequence continues at coordinate 101,270,841 of NC_045434.1, read as the reverse complement.
ACTCAGAAACAGAATTTACCCAACTCCCATGGCTATACATTTGTTGGGTAGGCCAGCAGTTCCCCAACTTTTTTGGCACCAGGGACTGGTTTTGTGGAAGACAAATTTTCCATGATCTGGGATTGGGGGGATGGTTTGTTTTAGGATGATGATTCAAGCATATCCCATTTATTGTACACTTTATTTTTATTATTATAATATTACACTGTAATATATAATGAAATAGTTTTACAACTCATAATATAGTAGAATCTACATTATAATGTAGAATTGGTGGGAACCCTGAGCTTGTTTTCCTGCCACTAGACAGTCCCATCTGGAGGTGATGGGAGACAGTGACAGATCATCAGGCATTAGATTCTTACAAGGAGCGCGCAACCTACATCCCTCACATATGCAGTTCCCAATAGGGTTCGTACTCCGATGAGAATCTAAGGCCACCACTGATCTGACAGGGGCAGAGCTCAGGCAGTAATGTGAATGATGGGGAGTGGCTATAAATACAGATGAAGCTTGGACCCCCGCCGGCTCCTCACCTCTTGCACTGTGGCCTGGTTCCTAACAGGCCACGCACAGGTACTGGTCTGTAGCCTGAGGGTTGAGGATCTCTGGTGTAGACCAAAGATGACTAAGTAACTAAGAATATCTCAATGTGTTAAAAAGTTTGTTGAAAGAGTTCTGAACATGTGGATTCTTCCTTGATATTACTACTATCTTAATTACAGTAAGCATAGTATTTTCATTCTACTTTCATATATCTATTTGAACTATTATAGACTCAAATCTGGACCAGGAAGCTTATAATTAGACACTTGTCCAATGCTGTAAAACTGGAGTCTTAACTGTTCATCTTAAATATGACTATTTCAGGTCGGGCGCGGTGGCTCATGCCTATAATCCCAGCACTTTGAGAGGCCGAGGTGGGCGGATCACCTGAGGTCAGGAGTTCGTGACCAGCCTGACCAACATGAAGAAACCCTGTCTCTACTAAAAATACAAAATTAGCCGGGTGTGGTGGCGCATGCCTGTAATCCCAGCTACTAGGGAGGCTGAGGCAGGAGAATCGCTTGAACGCAGGAGGCAGAGCTTGCAGTGAGCCAAGATCATGTGCCATTGCACTCCAGCCTGGGCAACAAGAGCGAGACTCCATCTCAAAAAAAAAAAAGAAAAGAAAAATTACTATTTCAATAGGTTACCTCACTGCTAGGCTGAAGGTAGAAATTGTATCTATTCATGTTTTTATTCCCCAAGTGCCTTAGAAGTTCTAATTGTTTGATATGTTTGTTACATGAATGAATGAAAAAGAGAAAAGGAAACTAAGAAGTGAGTCAAGCAGTATGCAACAAAAAGAAGACAAAGAGCAGACACAGAAAGATGTACTTTTGTTTTCACCTTTAAAGCCCTTCTTGCAAGTACACCTGTATCCATTCACCAGATTGTCACAAGTTCCTCCATTCTGGCATGGATTAGAAAGGCATTCATTTTTGTCCACTTCACAGTTGATGCCAACCCAGCCTGCATCACAGAGGCACTTGTATCTGAAAGAAGACAAAACCTTTTACTATAGGATGTATAAATGTACAATTGAGTCACAGAGTGAAATATAGGACTTGGTGAAGAAATGGGGTAAACTGATCTCATTTCTACTTTCATGGAACTATCCTTGCATCACCTTGCACATGGTGTGTACCATGTGGCCCTATCAGGTGTATCTGGTAAAGAAACCTTCTTGGTGCTTTCCTGGCTCACCAAGTTAGTGAAATTACAATGAAATTTCTTATGTAAACAATGGTTTGTACAATATATTGGGCCACTCTGAAGGAAACAATATCATGGATAAATCTGCACAATGTATTTTACTATACATAAAACTAAAGTAAAGCAAACATTAAGATCATTCGTTGTTGGTGCAAAATAGATACCTAGGTCACTATCGGGGCCCTGAGCCACTCTAAGATGCTCCTGGGATATTTCATATCTTAGTCATGCTTTGTTCTGACCTGAAACTTGGCTTCAGAAAGCACCTAGGGTATTCTGCAAGAAAAGGCACAAGAATGAAATGTAAATATAATCTCCAATTTGAACATCACTAACACTTAGAATGTGATATCAGGAAATGACAGCTTTCTTATCTGGAGAATTTTAAGAAAATGAGAGATGGATAAGGGTGCCTTGAAGGCTGCTATACTCTGAAACAGCAATACTGAGTTAATTCATTTTAAAATAACTATTTACTATTTACCTCTAAACACTTTATTCTTTCATCTTTCAAAGTTTGCAAAGGAAAATGTCCAAAGCCACATCCTATGGCAAACACAGCAAGAGTATAAGAGCGTCTCATGAGACCTAATGTCACTCTATGATTCTAGAAAATCACTAACTCATCACACAAGTCTGTGGGGCTTAAAAATTGCAAATGTTTTATCAGGGACATTTCTAAAGTTGGCTGAAGTGGCCCTACTTCAGAGCACACACTGGCACTGTGACAGAACAGAGCTGAGCTATGTTTAAGCAGGGGAAAAAAAAAACAAAGGCTACAACATTCTACAGAAATCATTCCAATAATACATACTAAAAACATAATTGCCAAAGATTCACACAATGAGTCTGGGTTCCTCCCATGAGGTCCTTGCTAATGACCCATATAAGGGAGACATTCCTCCTTATGTTCCATCTAGGTCCTCACTTATGGAAGGGAGGGGCCAGCTTCCATGGATTAAGTGGTAATTCAGAAGGCTTTGATGCAGACTACCAAATCTTCAGCAAAGTTTCAGCTCAAGGTCCCATTTGACGACTTCAGGCTGTCACCAGTACTATAATCCAATTGGCTTAACACAGGTCAATAAGAAGCTATTACACGGGGCAGCTACTCACCCACTGAGACCTCCAGTACAGTTTCCATGGATGCAGGGATTACTCAGGCATTCGTTCACCTGTGAGTAGCAGCTGGGGTGATGGGGCCCCTCAGGGCATATACAGCGGAAACCATTCACACCGTTGATACATGTTGCACCCTTGCGACAGGGATTGGAGGCACACTCATCGATGTCAATGTTACATCTCTGCCCTGTGGAGAACGGGGACAGTGTTATTTACATCCTAAACGCTCAGGAAATAGACCCAGAACTATAAGACACATTGTGTTTTCATCCTTCATCTGCTCAGGCCATAAGGTGTGTTGGGGCACCAAATGTCAAGATGTAAGGAATTAGATACCCAATAATTGGCCGGGCACGGTGGCTCAAGCCTGTAATCCCAGCACTTTGGGAGGCCGAGACGGGTGGATCACGAGGTCAGGAGATCGAGACCATCCTGGCCTACACGGTGAAATCCCGTCTCTATTAAAAAATACAAAAAACTAGCGGGGCGAGATGGCGGGCGCCTGTAGTTCCAGCTACTCGGGAGGCTGAGGCAGGAGAATGGCATAAACCCGGGAGGCGGAGCTTGCAGTGAGCTGAGATCCGGCCACTGTACTCCAGCCTGGGCGACAGAGCGAGACTCCATCTCAAAAAAAATAAAAAATTAAAAAATTAAAAAAAAAAAAATAGATACCCAATAACACTTACTGCCATGCAAAGAAGGAGCAAAGAGCATTGACTTTTGATAATCAAGGAAAGTTAACAAAAGGCTGGAAAAGTGTTATAGCAATTTGGTATTTTCTTTCAACTCAGAAATGTGGAAACTTTACAAGGTTCTAAGAAGAGAACGTCAAATGTCAGCAAAGAAGGCTTCTCTTTTTAATGCTGTCCTGAGTACAACTCAAAGAAGCATTCATTAACATGCTTTGTGCTGGTTTACCACAAATTCATTTTCTCAGTTAGCCTCTTACCTTTCTATTTATGGTAAATCCAAATTAACTGGAATGCTTAATGAATGGGATAGTAACTTAATTCAATAATTAAACTGATTGTAAAGAAAAGCTATTTTGTTTTCATTCTTAGAGTCATATTAATCCATTTTTTTAACCTCAGGAAGTAGAGTCTCAAGGCATAATTTTGTTATCCTCTGATATTGGAGAAAATAATGCAGATTCTGTCACTGTAGACCTATGGTTCTGAAACTTTAATGTGTAAAATCATCACTTTAAGTTGTTATTTTAAGTGGCGATTCCTACGCCCTATCACCATAGCTTGAGATGAACAGAATCTAGCAAACCACATTTTTAAAAATGTAGGTGGCATAAAAACTAGATTTTGAGAAATTCTGTTCTAGACAATTACTACCTATCATCATATAATGCAGATACTGGGAGTAAGTGAAATTGAAGTGAATATGTTGTTCCTCTAAGACATAGCCAAGATTGCTCTTTAAAAAGATATCTGTTATAACCTTGATATTTCTTAGGCTGAATAAAGTAACACGGGCAGTTATACAAGTGTTTCCATTTGCTACATTTTGAGTAACTGAGATTTAACTATATATTCCAAAATGATATGAAATGTTAAAATTACCTATAATTCTATAAATGAGTGGGATCAAGCAACTGCTATGAATTTATAAATTTCAAAGAATACAATGTTCTGATTCAGATTTTGAAAACATGCATTTTTCTCATTTAAGAAAGAGCAATCCTGTATTTAGAACAGGACATTCCAAAAGAAATAGATACCCACTCCTATGAAGTATGAGTATTCACATTTTTTCACCCTCCATTGCTCTCTAAACCATTACTGGTGGTTCTTGTGGTAAAAACCCATAATCTGGAAGTGGCTGCTGTTTTCCTCTTCAGTGTTTTATTAATAGCTTATTTTTAAATACTATTTCCTTGGCCTCAACCACTGGTTCTTTGAGATGTTTGTCAGTGGCACCAAAATATGAATCAGAGCTCTTCAACCACACAGTCAGCCTTGGCCTATAATATAGTGGAGGATGACAGCAAAAAGCCTTTCTCATTTTTGATCTTTTCTTGGAAGCATCTCCTCAGAAGCCACTCCTCCCAAGTTTTCTTTGTTTGCTTTTAAACTCTTTGCAGAATAAAATTTCAAGCCATCTTTATCTGAAAGTGTTAAATGCATTCTACTATGTTGATTGATAGTTGTTCCATCAGCAAGGTCCTACCCTCAAGGAGTTTCCATTGAGCATCAGAAAAGTCCAGTGGAAGGCCAAGCAATTTTGTTGGGCTCAGTAACTGAAATGAGAAGTTACCCAATGTTTCTTCTGACTCAGGTACTCAATAGTGCTTAATAAATGAAAACATGG
>NC_045434.1:101233142-101263142 GCF_002776525.5 Piliocolobus tephrosceles | reverse complement strand
GCAGCAATGTGGTAAGAAATCTAAGGTGAATTCCAGCCAACCCTGGACAGAATAAAGCAACAGTTCTCAAAATGTAGTCCACTCTTTCAGGAAGATATAGAGGTCCAAAGGATTTTATTAATCATACTTAGCCATCATCTTTCCTTTTCACCGTGCTAACATTCAAACTGATGGTGCAGAGGCAATGGGGTGAAACTGATCGCATCAGCATGAATCAAGGCAGTAGAACCAAACTGTACTATAATTATTCTACTGCTCACCTCCATGTGCCACAGTTAAACAAGCAAAAACGCCAGTTTCACTCAGGAGTGGCTTTGTTGAGGAGGTTAAAAGTAGTAACTTTATAATTTTAATAAATCTTGAACCTTAAGTAATGCCTACTACTCCATGTGATGAAATGGAAGTATACATAAAGCATTTCTGTGGCATGCCAAGTATGAAAGTTGTCTCCAGGAAGAGCTATACTGCTGTTGTTTGAGCTGTGCATTGAAATAGCTGCTTTCTTCATGAAACCACATTTTAATTGAAAGAGCAGCTGACAACACAAACCAGGGTGAATCACAATTGAGTATTTAGCAAATATTAAGTGAAAGCAGCAAGACTGTCATTTTGAGGAAAAGCAAATTAACAGTATTTTTGCCAAAGATAAAACTTAAGCTTTTGAATCAAAATAAGAATTTTGGAATTTTTATCTATCACAGTGAGCTTGACACTGCCTGTCAGTATTACAGGCTAAATTTCAGGATAAATCTTGAGTCTAGTAACTTCCTTCTGAGGTAAGCTGCCTTATTTTTGCTCTGCTGCCCAGATGAATGGAAGAGTTTGGTTACATTAACAGTATACAATCATTATGGCTACCATTATTTGTAAAAAGGTATTTGTGAAATATATTTGTAATATATTTCACAAATATCTTTTTACAAATAATGGTAAGGATATTTTTTATTTTTGCATGAATTAAGTGATGCTTTCTAAGTATCATACAATAATATTTTGGTAGTTTAAAAGGCCTAAAAATAAAAACTGGTAATGAGAATAAAGCAAAACAAAACATCCAGGATAAAAATGTCATACCTGTGATTCACTCATATTTTGTTTTTCTTTTTTTTTTTTTCAGAGACAGGGTCTTGATCTGTCACCCAGCCTGGAGTGCAATGACAAGAGCACAGCTCCCTGCAACCTCAATATCCCTGGCTCAAGCAATCCCCCCACTTCAGCTTCCTGATTACAGGTGTGTGTACCACTTTACCTGGCTTTTTTTTTTTTTTTTTAAGAGATGTCTTGCTATGTTGCCCAGGCTGGTCTCAAACTCCCAGACTCAAGCAATCGTCCCACCTCGGCCTCCCAAAAGGTGAGGTATACACCTGTATGTATACTTCATACAGGTATGAGCCACTGTGCCCATACTCTGCAATAATGTTTATTAATAATAATTACAGAGGAACAGTTTATTGAGCTCTTACTATGTGCAAAGTATGCTGCTTTGCCTGTCATGTAAGTTTTCTCTAACCCTGTCACCCAACCTGCATATTAGTCTGTGTTACACCCATTTGATAAACAACAGGGCTGACATGCACAGTGCCACCATTAGGGCAGGAAAGCTGGGCTCTGTACCCTGTTTGTGTGGATCCACAGCATCCTCTTTCCACCACACCGTACTGTCATCCCGTGGTTAATGAGGCTATACTCCTGACTAGCCATAAGTGAGGGAAAGATTTCCATATTCCCTGCAGAGAAGTGGATACCTTTAGGAGATGTTTCTAACCTTTGACTGACAAACCCCCTTTACCCTCAAAACAAGGCAGCACCCCCTTCCAATGAAGCCCTGATGATCCAATGTGACTCTAGCCCCCTGTCCATTGTGTACTTGAGTAGCAAAAGACGCCTGGATCAAGCCAGGCCAATGAGATTCTCTCATTACAACACTGAAACACAGACTGTGTGACCTCTGGTCTACAAATGCCCAGTTTCCTGTTATTTTCTCCAAAGCCTTATTATTCAATTGCTTGGAATCTATAAGAGGCTCTGGGTGCTTTAGCTAAGCTCTTTCTGTTTCTTTGTTTTGTTGTTGTTTATTTTTTGTAAATGATGATTTAAGCTAGCTCAAGTTGGTCTGTTACTTGAAACACAAAGAAACTTACTTAAAACTTTACTATCATAAAAGCACAGATGAGAGAAGGCACCGAAAGTAACTCTGGGTAGTATATCTCACTTTAAGTACCCAGTGAGTGACTACCACAATTTTAGCTGGCAAATTGTAAAATATTTCTTCCACCCACTCCCCTATCCAAACACCTAACTACCAGCTTAGGCCATATAAGTGGAACAGGAATTCTTATTCTAGAACTTGAGACTGTATTCATAATGCCTCGTTTAATGGATTTTCCACCCAGGTCCCTGATACATGCCAGCTCTTTCTCCACCCATTACAGACCAACTTTTTTTAAAATGTTGTCTGACTGTTGCTTGCTTTAATTCTCCAAATAACTACAGGAATGTCTTTGGCAGGTTCTGACAGATTCCGGGCCTTCCTTTCCATGCTGCCTACAGATCACTCATATTGACTTCTCACCTCAGTGACAGCTACTTACACCATACCCTCTCTGTCCTCCCCAGAAAACACCTGATATATCCTGATATAATGATATAATCCCAGAGAAAACAAAGTGCTTGCCAACCCACCACTCACCCAGGTTTCTAGTATGTTTATTATGATGGGAATGATAGCAAAGTCTAAAACAGCCCCTCCATTCTAAAGGCATCCAGTCGATTGCTTGTAAATCTCTCAAATTTATTTTCTTACTATAATTTCTCATGTCTAAGGAACAGCCTGGAAGCAAATTGCTTTTGGAAGTTTTCACAAAGATCTATTCAGCCCTTTTAGTGAGTTATCTAAATGGGGGAGGGAAAGGCATTTTCAGTTGTGACGACATGGGATGTTTTTCGTATGCTTGAGCAATTCAAAAAGGACTTTGTTTTCAAACTTGGCATGTATGAAGCCTTGGATAAAGACCAGAGCCTTTGACAAGTTTGAAGAAATGGATTTGGAAACAATAAAAGAAAATGAGGGCAGCTAACTAACCTTCTCCACCTCTGCTCTCTACATAGGTCATTTTCCTTACATCCAGAATGGGTTCTCAATAAATCACTCCTTTATATTGGCAGGTTTCCTTCTAACAAAGGCACACATTGGTTAATCTTCCACTAATACATTTTCCTTTGATCTGGAACACAGTACTTGTCTGTCCATTAACCATAGTTGTGACCATGATCATTCGTCTAATAAGTAAAACAGAACCATTCAAACCTGTGAGATGCTGCTCCCTGAGAAAATAATACCACATTCCCCCAACAAGGAGCAGCATGTCCTCACGACCAACAAGGAGTCATTTAACCAAGGTCAGAGAACAATGATGAACTCTGAGGACAGGAAATGACAGCTTTGCGTTCTACTTTAGTTACTGTGATGTGTTGCAAGGTATCTCCTCTTCCTTAGAATCCCCCAAGATGGCTAAGGCCCCACCAGAGACAAGTGACTGAAGAAACATGACACACTAAAGAGACTGAACTGTGAAAGAGAAAATACACTGAAGGAAGGAAGGGAGGGAGGGCAGGAGGGAGGAAGGGAGGGAGGAATGCAGGAAGGAAAGCAGGCAAGAAGGACTGAATTTATTAATCTGGGTGGGGTGGAACTTCAAGAAAAAAAGATAATAGAGCCACAAAAAAAAGTGTTTTCAATTTTAAATCATTAATTTTAATTTTTGAAGTGGTATGTCTCTATTTAACAAAACACACACACAAAATCATCAGATTGGCAGAGCTATTGTCTCTGATTTCTCCACTGGCTAGGGCCATCTGCCTTGAGACATTTATGTTTGTGGCTTTGGCTGTGCTTCTCAGAATTAGGACTGTTTTTTAGGTATCTGAGCATATGCCAACCGTCTGAAACATCTGTGTAAACTGATGTGAGAAACAGTGAAAACCCCATACCAAACATAAACGGAGGGGGCTTACCTGATGTGCCCGGCTGGCAGTTGCACTGGTAGCCATTGACCAGGTCGATGCAGCGACCATCGTTCAGGCAAGGGCTGCTATAACATTCATCAATCTGGTCACTGCAGATGGCGCCCATGTACCCAGGATTGCAGATGCAGGTGTAGGAATCAATACCATCCTGACACTGACCATGGTGGCAAGGATCGGGGTCACAGTTGTCAATGTTCTCCTCACACAACACACCAGTGAAACCTTTGGAAATAATTTTATCAAGGATTCTCAAAAACCAAGGCAGATACTCCACACCAGAACGCAAGTGTAGCTACATCCATTTACTCTACACATACCATGTGTGGTCAATTAATACTGCAGGTCTTGAGCAGTAGAAAATGACTATCTGCATTGATTTAGAAAGCATGCCTGGAGAGAGGTGCTTAAAATAAAGATTTCCAAATCAAATTTTAGAATTGAAATACGTTTGCAAATGATCAATAGTTTCACTGCAGAGATGCTCTAACTGCATCTTCATTTTTTATTAGGCTTCAGGTATAACAGCTCAAAACATTTTTCCTTTATATATTTATCTTTGTATTTCTTTCTTCCCAAGCCCAATTTACAGGTTAATGATTTCATGTATCTTATGTTCCCAGTTCTGACTTCGGAGGTAAGAGAGCTTTATTTTACTTCTCTTAGCTCCTCTGACAGTATTATGCATATATAGTAGTTTTAAATAAATACTGGTTGAATAAAATGAATGAACCTGTTACGAGCATTTAAAAGAAAGAGAGACAAGAGTTCCTTTCTTTGAGGCTTAAATAGACAAACATTATATCTTTTCCTAGAAGACTCCAGGAGACCTCTCCCCACTTTTAAACCTGAGCTAAAGGTTTTTAATCTCTTTGAAACTTATCCTCTACAAGAAGAATTTGGCCAGGGAAAGACAAAATTTGTATTCTCCAACAAAGGGCAACTATTTGCAAAAAGAAAGAAAGTGGCTCATCTGAGTTGTCCTAACCTAAGTAGGTCTAATACTTGAAATAGTAACTTTTTGTACTAATTTTCACAGCTAAATTTGCTTTTCTGTGATCAGAAATAAATTATATGCATGATGCTTGTAATCTTTAAGATTCCATTCTCTAAAATTAGATAATGTCTTCAATTATATAAATAACTTATTTCTCAAGCAGTCAGACAATAAAGAAGTTCACTTCTAATAATTTCTAACCTTTCTGTATAATATTGGCCTGTGTAAAAGGAAATGTGTAATAGGGAACATCTGGCTTATTGAAATCCAATCCCAAGTACAAAATGTGATTACAAACCCAGAAATGCAGAATATTTGTGCACAGATCGTTTTTGACTCTAGTTGCAGAAGTCAGCAAAGAGGACCCAAACTTTCCCAGTTAGAGTTTTCTCTCCTGTCATTTACACACTTGACTCTCAATCCTATTTGGTGTCTTTTATGCAGAATACCCCTGCACTTGTACACATTCAGCCTTTAAATTTCTGGGCCTTCTTTCAGTCACTTGCTTCAAGAAACACAGAACCAGGCCTCCTGTTGAGAAGCCCCAATGAAAAATAGCTTTCAACTGGAATTCTTCTCTTTCCTACATGAGTAAATCTAGCCAGCTGGAAACTTACTGCTGCCAAAGTCTGTCCCAGAAAGACATGGATACCAAATGGAAATATCTGGGCCAGACCACTGTTGTGGTGGAGGAGGCAGGTGCTGTAGAAAAAGAGAGCAGCAAAAAATTTGCTAGAAGCAGCTCTTCCTAAACACAGAGGAGCCCCTGGGAGTGGACTGACCTGGTAGAGCAGCTAGCAGAGCACAGGGACAAATACCCTATTTTGTTCAGATGGACCTACCAAGGAGACGAAGAGTGAGAAGAATCTTACCTGTGGCACACTGGCATTCATAGCCATTCGGGTGATCGATACACTTTGCCCCATTCAGACACGGAGTACTGGAACAGTCATCAATATCAATCTGGCAAACTGGCCCAGTAAAACCTCAAAAAGGGACAGTGGTAACATGAGTTGAAGGATTATCTTGCATCTTCCTTTACTATGAGAATGATGTCCAGGGAGGGGTGCATTAGGTTACTGGCAGGGCTTATACCAATGGGTCAATAAGCCTATGCTTTATTATTCTCCCCAACAGGTAACTGGAATAATCAGGTGACACTCAGGCAATCAGAGGCAGTTGTGGTGTGTCTCCACCATTGCTTCTTCACAGACAGACCTCACTTATAAAGGAAGGATGTAGGAAGTGAAATTTATAGGTGGAACCGTCAAATGAGTAACTGTAGCTTCAGAGGCAACGGAAACCTTCTCTCTGAAGATACAATGAAGTAAGATGCAGTCTATGGAGGGCAATTTGGCATATCTTCAAAAATAGCTTGAGGAAAAAAAAGGAGAGACAGAGAATCCTGGAAAAATTGGCATGTGTTTTCTGTTCCTGAACTCATGGGTGAAATGTCTAAAAATAACAGTCTCACAGAGGGCCTTCAAGAATACGACCCATGGGAAAAAAACAAAATCCCTATAGCCTACAACTAAGGCTTCTGTGAGGTATGAACATTCTGAAATATACACACAGACGGAGAGGTCATGGGCCATTCAAGAATAGACTTGGACTTCTGGCCACAAATGATTTGTAAGATATAGTAGCTAAAACAAATTCTCTATTTCTGTACACACACACTCCTATCACCAAGCACTTACTCTAATGATTTCCTCATGCACAGCCCACACACATTCTCTCCCTGCTCTCTTCCCTGTGGTCAGTTGGCTTTGTGCTTTAAGAGAAAACAGGGCCAGGTGGTGGGCACTTACCAGGAGGACACAGGCACTGGAAACGATTGACTTTATCCACACACTGCCCATTGTTCACACAAGGATTGCTCTGACATTCATTTATTTCTAATTCACAATGCACACCTTTGAAACCTAAACAAAACAGACCACACAAGTGGCTTAAAGAGACAGAAAGGTGTATTCCAGACAAGGAAGCACAAATTTGCAATGATAACTACATTCTCTGCGAGTCCACACACTCCTGCAGAGAGAAAAGGAACTCTGCCATGATGAGAAAGAGTCACTCCAAGGATCAAGCAGGACAGGGCATACTGTGAGATGCCCATGTTACTGTGAAAAGTGGGAAGGGATTACTTTAAAAGACATTGGCAAGACCTAGCATATAAACAAGGACTGCTCCACATTTTCTGTGATAAATCCATACTTCCTGGACTGTGGAAGGCCCAAAATGTCCCCACTCTATGTTCCCAAAGACAAGCCGAGCTGGAGCTGGTGTTGCCTTCAGGGTGCAGTTCAAGGTCAGGAGTGCCTTTCAAGGCTGAAGTAGCTGGCAGCCTTCATCAGGCAGAGCAGCCAATGTTAGCCATCATTTCAAGCTGGATTTGGCTGTATCCTCTGAAAATTAAAGACATGGTCTCTGCAGAAGAGCTCCAGAATATAACTAAACATGTACTGCACTTTAGATAAATGGAAACTTCCTACATAATTGTGGATAAAATTTATTTCTATAAATGAAATGGTATGGTATTTATAATTACATGAAGGTATCAGGAAAACTTGCTATTTAAAGGATTCTTACAGTAAATCATTTTTGAAATTTTCTATTACATGTGGATTTTGATATAACAGGCTTGTTTAACTTGGTCTGCATAGCTTGATGAATTCTAGCACTGCCTTACTCTTTGAGGAAGGAAGGTTTGCTTGTGAACCCTGACTTCTTCTAGTCCCCAGTCAGCAAAGGAAATCAAATGCTGACAGAACTCATCAGATTGCAATAGTATACTGAATGCTCTACCAAGAGAAGTTCAGAACAGTCCCTCCTCTCTAGACCCCACATGCTGATGGGCCCATTTACCTGGCATGCACAGACATGTGAAGCCTCCAATCTTATCCAGACAGGTAGCATCATTCTGGCAGGGATCTGAATGGCACTCATTGATGTCCATCTCACAACGAGGTCCTGCATAACCTTTCAGACACTCACAGTGGAAGGCGCCATCTGTGTTCACACATTTTCCTGCATGCTCACAAGGATTGCTATTGGCTGAAAGACACAAGTACCAATTACTGGGATCAAAGCACTTGAGTTTCCACAAATGTGAACAATAAAAGAAGATCTGATGGTTATAGCATCAGGGCCAGGCCTTTAATAATATTCCCAATATTCTTTTTTCCTTAATTTAAAAAGAAATAAAAGCAGAGTATCCTCAACTGTTATGCATTTCTGCTACTGCAGTTTCTGCCCAAACTGTCATTGAGGTATGGCTTTATATTAAGAATCAAGTACATACCTTTCATACATTTAATCCCCAGAATGGAATATATGGTTATGGTTATGCTGAAAGGTCACCTGTAAACACCGGCCACATAGCAAGAGGAATCTGAGGTTTGGGTGTATGCAACTTGCTCCTACAGTAAACTGTGCTTCAGTTTAAACATTTGCTGAGCTCAACAAACACTTTACAGAATAGAAAAAGTTCTGGGTACTCACCCATGGCACACTCATCCACATCTTCTGTGCAGTCAGCCCCTTTGTAGCCTTGGGGGCAGGTGCAAATATACTGCCCATTTAGGGGGTTGGTGTCACACAGTGCCCCCTTGTGGCAAGGATTGCTGATGCATGCATCATCCAGATGACACAGGAGACCTGTCACAGGGTGGGGCAAAGGAGAACTAAGAGAAAATGTCCTTCACTTGGGGAAGAGCTTTCTCTTTCACCCAGGAGGGAAAACCTCATGATCAGTTCCTCAGAAACCAACATGGAGATTTATAGGCAACTTCCGCTTTGCCTGACCCTACCCTGGGGACATGCTTGGCTACCAGCAAAACACCTAGCTGCAACCCTAGACTCTGATCCTGAGCCCTCAGCTAGACCTCTCCTTCAGTGCAGAGACATCTACAGGCCAGAAAATAAGAAGACGGAGATAGGGGCCAGGCGCGGTGGCTCATGCCTGTAATCCCAGCACTTTGGGAAGCCGAGGCAGGTGGATCACAAGGTCAGGAGATCGAGACCATCCTGGCTAACACGGTGAAACCCCATCTCTACTAAAAATGCAAAAAATTAGCCGGGCACGGTGGCAGGCGCCTGTAGTCCCAGCTACTTGGGAGGCTGAGGCAGCAGAATGGCGTGAACCTGGGAGGCGGAGCTTGCGGTGAGCCGAGATCATGTCACTGTACTCTAACCTGGGCGATTGAGCGAGATTCTGTCTCAAAAGAAAAAAAAAAGGAGGCGGAGATAGGAAAATGGAAGCGACCATCCAGATAGTGTGCCAGATTTAGCAAATAAAATAGAGGATGTCCAGTTGAATTTTAGATAAACAAGAAATAACTTTTAGTTTGTCTCAAATATTCCATACATCCTACATTTTATCTGGAATCCTACTTCCCCAATATTATGCTACCTGATGATCATGGGGCCACCTGAACACCATCAGCCTCTACTAGAGTAGCCTTTTAATAGCACCAACATTCCTGATTCAGGTGGCCCCAGGTCTCTGAAGATATTACTAGGCTTCCTGTTTTATATAGTTCACATGGGAACTGGATTTTCCAGTCTGCAATTAACTTAAGAACAGGTAACTAAGGCTTCTTCCACAGAGTTGGAGCTAGGGCTTTTGGAAAGGCATCCATGAAAGAACATTTCAAAACTGCTGGGCAGAAAGTTCTCCCAGGTAAATTATCTTCTCCCATCACCTTCCTCCTTACATTGCTCTCCTTCTCCTAGAACTAGTAGCTGTTAAATTGAGAGGTGAGAGGAATGTTAACCCGGTAGCATGTAAAAATCTTCCCTGAGGGGAATATTTTCATAGACATTGAGGGTTAGAAGGCACTTAAATGTTTCTCTCCTGCCAACTTTCTTCTGAGTAAATAGATGGTTTCTTCTTAAAATGAAGCCTGTGGATCCATTTATTAGCCATTTTATCTTAATAGCTGAGGTGCTTTTCAGTCTAAGATCTTAAGGACTTCAGCAGATGCTCCAAAGACAATAGTTACTAACTTTCCTTCTTTGGAATGAAAAACTAAAGTATGTAGAGTTAAGAAGAGAGCCTAAAGTCCTAAGGAGGAAGACTATCTTCACAGCACTTTGGTTAGCAGGTTACATTTCTGGAACAGTCCTGAGTGATATGTTCCCACGGTAACTCAAATAATACAGCTGTTTGGGATGAAAGAGAAGGCAGAGTCCTGAATGCCCCCTGCCCCTTCCCCATTTCTAGCTCCGTCCTTCTGCTAACCTACCTGCCTTCCCCTCTGGGCACATGCAAGAGAAGGAGGCCACACGGTCGATGCAGGTGGAGCCTGGAGTACAGGAGGCGAAGGCACAATCATCAATGTTCTCACTGCAGTCATCTCCACTCCAGCCGTTGACACACACACAGCCATAGCCTCCATTGCGGTTGGCACAGGTGCCCCCATTCTGACAGGCATTGGGCTGCAGCAGGCATTCGTCCACATCCTCTGTGCAGAACTGTCCTATTAGGGGAAAATCACTTTTGATTAGAGCTCTTGAGTCTCAAAGGATTAGTACCATACCAGCCCCCACACACACTTCATCTTCATGTGATCTGTCTGAAATTAAGGCAAGCAGAGCTCACAGAAGGCCAGGTCTTCACATGAATTTTAAGGCCAACTTGAGCCATCCAAATGACATTTATTCCAGGAAAATCATTTCAAGATGAATAGAATAGTTCCTACCGCTAGAAACTCTAACAACATGAGGGTTTAGCCAACCTATCAAAGAGAAGGTAAAACCTGTAGGACCCTTGAGTTAACTAATCCCTGGGTCAATGAACATATAAGTAAGAAGAGCAAGGAAAGAAGAGTATAAAAGATGAGTAAGAAAAAAAAATGAGAAAGAATCTATATGCCAAACATTAGGGTAACTGTTCTATATCTTGACTGTATCAATGTCAATACCCTGCTTGTAATATTATGCAACAGTTCCATAAGATGACGTTACCACTGGGAGACATTAGATAAAGGGTACAGGAAATCTTTCTGTATTAATCCTCATAACTGTGCAAAACTACAAGTATCTGAAAATAAAAAGTCTGATTTTTGAAAATGTTAGGGCAAGCAATATAGGGTAGAGAGAAGACATGAAAGATGTTGAAAATCTCTGGTGAAGTATGGATGTGAAGGGCAAGGCCAAGAATAATGAGAATGGAGCAAGCTGTGCTCAGCCTGAGGCACCCCATACTTAAAGGATGGGGATTTGTGGAAGAAGACATGGAAAGTCCACCCAATGTACTAGGAGATGGAAAAAGGACTGGTATGCACTGCCTGAAAAAGACCACACTAAAGGAAGCTAAACATGAGCCCACATCTGGCTAGGTTGCAGGCCACCAACTATAGCAACAATGGAGACTAAGGCAAAGGCTCCTAAGTCCCTTAACAAAGAACAAGAAAATGTCTTCAACTTACAACCCAAGAATCTGTGATTAACAAAAGCAGTATAGGGCCAGATCATATGAGCGATAAAATAAATTGGTGGTTGGTTTTATTTGAGGTCTTTTAAAAACAGTTTAGAGAGCTATCAAAGGAGCTAAAATTTAGATCATCCAAATTCTCTAAAACATGGTAAGTTGTTGAAAATAAAAAAAAAATGTCAAGGTGTCCTTCATTCTTCCTTTGTAAATAAAACTCAACAAATAATTTTAAAAGGCACTCTGATAAAGAGGCCTCCTAATAAAAAAAAGAACACAGTATTTGTGCTTAGAAAATGCCAAGGCTACCTCTAGACTCGGAATACGTAGCAATTTGACTGGCTCATGTATCTGTAGAAGGCCTGTTAACCATTATTACTCGCAGATGCTAGTTGTGTCTGACTTAACCTGACTGCCTGTTCTTTATTCCTATCTAACATGTACCTCCATTACTATAGAACCAATATCACTCTATCACACTTATTTGGTACTTCTGTCTCCCACTGCTTGGCTGCAGTTTAGAGGGTTTTTTGTATTCCCAGCCAAGAGCCAACTGCCTAGGATGGCAGGATGGGTATGTGGATGTCTCCGGAACTCTGTGTTCAGCATAACCCTTCCATGCTCCTCTCCTAAGTCCAGCCATGTAATTCTTGAAGGAGCAACTGTGTCTTTACATGATCAAACCCTCCTGGCCATAGCTGACTGACCCAAGATGGGCATCTGATCCAAGCTACATCACTGTATCTCTCCCAAATTATTGGAGTAGGACCACTTTGCCACATAGACCAAAAAGATGAGGAGGCTGGTCTGCAGAGAAAGTGATATGGGTGAATGAGAAGTGCACAGAGAGCCAGGCACAGTGGCTCACACCTGTAAACCCATCATTTTGGGAGGCCAAACAGGAAGATCACTTGAGCCCACAAGTTAAGAGACCAGCCTGCAGGCACTACTCGGAAGGCTGAAGTAGGAGAATCACTTGAGTCATGATCATGCCACTGCATCACAGTCTGGACAACAGAGTAAGACCCTATCTCAAAAAAAGAACAATAGAAAAGACGTGCACAAAGGGAAAAAAACATGGTGGCATTCAAGTTGTTGGTTCCAATTGTTACTGAAGCCCAACTACCAGTAAGCCTACTCAGTGGCATAGCCATTCTGAGAGATGCCCCTTGCAACAGGTCTTTCTAATTTGAAACGAGGTTGTGTCAACTGCAACCCAAAGTATTAACACAGAAAGAGTGAGTGAGGGATGAGAGAGTGAATGTGGGAGGTAATGAGGGAAATGAGGGAGGAAGGAAGGGAGAAGATGAATAAGAAAGTGAGAACACTGAGGCAGTGAGTGAGGGAGTGACTGAAAGGAGTGAGCGAGGGAGGCAGTGCGTGAGAGAGTAAAAGATGGAGGGAGGTGAGAAAGGGAAGGAGGGAGTCAGTGAGTGAGTGAAGGAATCAGAGAATGAAGGAGGGAGAGAGTGAGCACACTGGCAATAATCTCCCTCAGGGCAGATGATGTCATTTATTAACTTTGCTGTCTTATAGTGCTAGCAGAAATAGTACCTCAAAGTAATGAGAGCTGTGTTATTAGGATGCAGGTGGGATTGAGAAATGAAAACATGACCAAGAAGTAGGTGAAGAGTTACTGCAACATGAAAATTGCTGAGTCTCATCTATTATATTTATGCTAACTCAAATATCCACAATACCCACCAACCAAACTGACTTGCTGAATGTGAACAATTTCGATGTCATTTTCCTTTATTGAGGCTTTGTGATAATTTTGGGTACTGTAAGACACAATGTGTTTAGAGTTATTTTGTATACATTTCTTATGCACTATAATAAACAGACACTGAAATAATGTAGCAAGACAAAGTAGGTAAATAAAGGAAAGGAAATGTGGCACTCTTGGGAAAGGAAACCAGTAGCCATTGACTGCCTACTGAGAAGCAAGCACTGTGCTTGGACTCTCATAAAAATTGTCTCATTTATATCTCAGGAAACAGTCTCAGAGAGGTAAAATAATGTGCCTTTGTAAGACAGTGAGTGAAGGACAGTTGAGATTTGAACTGGAGCTGCCTTACTCCAAAATTCTTAACAAAGACCTGAGGTGAGAATCTGACCATATCAAGCCATCTCTGCATGTCTTGGGCTTCCCAAGGGCACACAGGCATGGGGAAGTGGATGGGATGGAGGAGGTGAGGACTCATCATGACTCAAACAATTGATTACTGGAAACACTTGTGACTGCAAACTCCTGTCTAAAAGGGAAATGTATTTTTAGGTACAGTCCACTGTTTTGTTTTGTTTTGTTTTGTTTTTTTCTGAGATGGAGTTTTGCTCTGTTGCCCAGGCTGGAGTGCAGTGGTGCGATCTCGGCTCACTGCAAACTCCACTTCCCAGGTTCATGCCATTCTCCTGCCTCAGCCTCCCGAGTAGCTGGGACTACAGGCACCTGCCACCACGCCTAGCTAATTTTTTGTATTTTTAGTAGAGACAGGGTTTCATCGTGTTAGCCAGGATGGTCTCGCATCTCCTGACCTGGTGATCCGCCCACCTCGGCCTCCCAAAGTGCTGGGATTACAGGTGTGAGCCACCACACCTGGACAGTCCACTGGTTTTTGAATGAGACTGAATTTTGAAGATTACCTGTCTTCACTGAACACCTTTGGACCACGTATCTGTTCGACAGTGCTTGTTAGGGACAGGTAATTTAGAGATCCAAGAAGACACTGGCTTATAAGTAATTAGCTACTGGATGGATCACACTTCTCTAAGGTTCAGGCACATTTCTACAGATTCGCATTTCTATCAAAATTCGGATTAGGAAGAACAGTAACCAGGATGGCCATAACACTTGCTTATTCTAAAATTCCCAGTGGAACATCTGCTACAATACAACAACTTCCTTCACGTCACCACCCTCCTGGCATAGGAAAAACCAGTGCAGAAGCCTAAAAATAAAAAACTTCAGGTTCAGGAAGGTAAAAAAAGGAAACAAAATCTTCCCAAGTTCACACAGTTGGTGAGTGAGAGTGCTGCACTGAAACCCGGATTGGTCTGACTGCAAATCTGATGCTCTCTGACTGCAGCAGAGTTGAGTATTCAGCCCTGGATGCGATCAACACAATCCACAGATGAGGTCCCTGATCCCAGGGTCTTACAGCACCCTGAGAAGGCACAGGTGCATAAGACAGTTAAGGAACACTCGTATTAGAGAGGAATAAAGGCACAAGGTCACCAGATACTTGAGTGGGAAAAGTTCTTGGCGATCACCTAGAGGTCTTAAGTGTATGCTCTATGGTCATTGAGCTTATCCCACTGGCGCAAGAAAGCACCAGCCTGGGCTGGTGGTTGAAGATTTACAGAGGAATACAGGATTAAGTCTTAAACATATTAAAATAACTGGAGTGTATTCTTTGGCTGGGGTTTTAAAAGAAGAAAAATTTGGAGTCATTGAGGCTTTGAATTTGAGAATGAATTCAGAACTTGATATAACAAGTAAAGGAGGATGAGGAAAGACATGATCAATATTGTGTTTGAAGGTAAGTTGGCCAATAGAATACAGAAGGGATTAAGAGCAAATGAGTTTATGTTAGTAGGGAAAGGAGGAGAGAGCACTAAGTTATAGGCTACCTAGCAAATAAAAGCCTTTGGTGAAACAGGAGAGCTGTATTGTTTCCATGTCCTACCAAGCTACTAAATCTTCAATACAAACAAGTGTCAGCATGTGTCATCACCTGTGTCAACACACAAACTTTGCTGGTGAACTCCCAAAATGTTGCACAAAGCTCAGTTAGGCAAGTTTTCAAGGGCAATAATTATCCCTCTCACTAATTTCCACCTGCCAGATATTGCAGGCCACTGTCATTTTTTTAACATCAGGACTGAGGTAGTGGACTAGCTAGGCTCTTATTTCCTATGGGCAAAAGAGAAAGAAAATAACTTGTTTTTAAAAACTACCCTCTCTAATGCCACAATGACTCTGGAACAATCTGAAATGAAATGTCAAACTAGCATATCCTTGGCTGATACCTTAAACACTGAGTGCCACCTGTAACTACTGACAATTTTCTGGTTGATCACTTTTGCCTTGTAAATATACTGAAATCTATACCGCTCCTTTGTACAGTTTATGCTAACCACAATAAGTTTTGTTGATTCCTCAAACATTGTAAGTTTCCTCCTGCCTCAGTGCTGCTGCAGAAGCTGCTCTGTCCACCTGAAACATTTTTTCCCTGCTTATTCACATGGCTGGGTACCTGTCTTATCAAGAGAGTAGGTCTACAAATGCACATCTCATGATTCTCCACCACTGCATCATTCCATTCAATCCATCCTGGAATGGATCACAAGCTGTGATTTTATGTTTATTTACTCTTCACAGTCTCTTTCCCATTTCGCGATAAGCTCCAGGAGGACAGGGACGGTGTCTGCCATTCACCTTGGTATCTATGCCAGCCACTGCACTAGACACCTGGTGTCAGTGGTGAAACTGACCTTGGACAGCATCTAATCTAACATGCTCATTTCACAGATGAGGAAACTAGGACCTGAGAGGTATAGCAACTTGTCCAACTTTGCACAGTTAGTTGGCAAAAGAATTAGAAGTGAAAATAGTTCAGTGCTGATAAAGACTTTGGGGTATGAGATTGCTACAGATCACGTTAGTTTTCAAAATAAAGAAGGCCAATCTGAGCTGACTGTTGAGGGATGTAGGGAAAGAGGAAGAAGCTCAGAGTACTACAAGTGAAGATAACATGGCATTATCAACCCACCATTAGCAAAGGAAGTATCCTGTTTTGGTTTTGCAGGAGTAGGGTCACTTCTATGTTGATCTTTTCTTGTTGCTCCATCCTCTGGGTTCTTCAGGCTGAACAAGTAACATTATGGGCACAGTCGGCCAGGCGTGGTGGCTCACACCTATAATTCCAGCACTTTCGGAGGCTGAGGCAGGTGGATCACGATGTCAAGAGATTGAGACCATCCTGGCCAACATGGTGAAACTCTGTCTTTACTAAAACTACAAAAATTAGCAGGCATGATGGTGCATGCCTGTAGTCCCAGCTGCTTGGGAGGCTGAGGCAGGAGAATCGCTTGAACCCAGGAGGCGGAGGTTGCAGTGAGCTGAGATCGCGCCACTGTACTCCAGCCTGGCGACAGAACGAGACTCCATCTCAAAAAAAAAAAAAAAAAAAATTTATGGGCACAGCCTGTGGCAGTAAATGTAACAGGGTGAACCTAAGAGGTCTGTGCTGAAATAGAAACCATGGCCTGGGCCTCATTAGCACTACGCTTCAGCCAAGTGAGCCAAGGACCACGGAACAGTCAGCATTTATGAGCTGTAACACGCGGGGACACAAACAGCTCATTACGGCTCTCTCAAGGCAAGGGCCCCACCCACGAACCACTAGTTTGACTTGGAGCTACAAGTGATGGGTAAAAAATAGAGAGGGACAACAAGAGAAAGAAAGAAAAGAAGAGAAAGGAATTGAAGAAAGTAAGGTGCTGAGCCTCGGCTCTCACCCTTTCCATTCATGTCTCAACTGTGAAGTCTGTGGGAAAAAGTTTGATCACATCACTGGTCCTGTTAAGGGTCAACTCTAATTGCAACAACAATCTCCACAAGAGGAACAAATAAAAAATGAGCTTGGCTGGCCCTTGCCCTGACCCTGCTACCTTCTCCTCTATGGCTGAGTCAAAAGAGCTCCATCTCCAACATACCCTTCCAACCAGCAGTCACCCAAGCCTCTGAGTTCTGGAGTTTCACCTCTTTCTGTATCAGAGAAGATCATTCTTGTGACTTCTATCCTAAAAAACCTCAGCTCTATACACAAGAGACTTTCTATCACGCTGCTGACATTGGAGATGAAGAACAAAGAACAAGCTTGAGAGTCCCATCACCTGCAGGGAATAAAGTTGGGTGAAACATTCTGTATAAACATTGCTGGCTACAGGCCCTACCTACTGAGAGGATGGTCTGGGAGTATCGATGTGACTAAGGGGATAATGTAGTTGTGGAAAGGATACTCATACAGAATAAATGCAAGAAATTTCTCCACTAATTCTAGACACCATCATCTTTTTCAGGACTTCTCAAAGGCCTGGTTTCCCTGCATCATGACCAATGTATTTTCTAATGAGCTGCCAGGATGATCTTAACATGTAAAGTGGACTGTGCCGCTCACTTGCTCAAATCCTTTGATGAATTATTTTGCATTTACAATAATATTCTAACACCTCCCTACGTTTTCTGCCTATCTCTTTAAGCTCTAACCATGAAATATCACTAGCTCCAGCCACTCTGGGCTTTTTTCATTTCTCAAAATGATCACACTCTTTCCCTCCTCAGTGGCTAGCACATGTCATTCCTTGTGCCTGGGATAGTCTTATCCTCTCTCTCCCCAACTCCTACTCATTGTCTATGTCGAAAATGTTACCTTCTCAAAGACACCTTGCCTGTCACTAAACACAACTAGTTCTGCCTGTTAATATACTCTCCAGATACATTCTATGTTTCCTGCAAGGCATTTAGTAAAGTTCAAAATTTTATGGAGAATTATATTGTTTATGCCTGTGTTTCTCACTAGACTGTCAGTGCCATGAAGAAACGGGGCGGGGGGGGGGGGGGGGAGCTGTTTCCCTCATCACTGAATCCCCAGCATGCAACACAGTCCCAAGCTTAAATAAATATTCCTTAAATGAATGTTTATCTGCTTAAAGTTCTCTTATTTAAGTTATCCTAATCCCAAAATAATAATCATCTTTCAACTCACCCCTCTCATAGCAACAAAGAGTGTCTCTATTCTGTTCCTACCCAAAGTGTCTGTCACTCTTGTCTACACTACCAGTCCACACACAAACCCCTCATCCCAGTCCCCTTCCTGTGTCACTAAACTCCATCTCATTTGTACCACACCCAGATTCACCTTGCCTTTGCCCACTAATCCTTCAACTACACCTCAAGGGCAACTCTACATTACGGTGCACAACTTCCTTCTTTGACTGAAACCTGAGTTTTCCCTAAAGGCACCAGCCCAGTCAGCCCTCTGCGGTAGAGCTCCTGCAGTCCTCCTCTTTCAAACACTGCCACCGACAGGAAACTAGGGGAGAAAGGGTGGGTTTTCTCTTTATTCCCCAACATCACTACTAACCTCAGCAGTAAAAACATATGTACTGAGTTATTTCTAGGTTCCAGATGTGATGATAAGTGCTTTACATTGATTGTCAAATGTAGTCTTCATATATAGTCTAGTTTTACAGATTTAGTACAAACTTGGTGCACACTGAAGAAAAATACTAAAGTATCTTAGAAAGGTAAGAAGAGCTGTGAATTTGGAGATGAGGTTGGGCTGGGAACGACTGGAAAACTGAATGCTGTAATTCATTCATTCGTTATCTAAAAAATATATATGTATACACACACACATGCACACAAACACAACGTGCCAGGCTCCGACTATACACACTGGGATTATAATGGTGAACAAAACAGCCATGGCTTCTGCCTGCAGAACCTACAAATAGCAGATTTATAAACAAACAAACAATGATGACACAGAGTGATAGGTGCTTTCATAGATACCTATTGCCTTGGGAGTACAGAGTAGGGAGAATAGAGAGGAACTAGAGAATGAAACTTTTAAGAGAAGGCCTGGAAGGAGCGTGCAAGAGGGGAGAAGTGTGTGAGAGGGTGTGTAGAAAAAGGGTGGAGTGCGGAGTATTTCAGGCAGAAAGTATAGGCTTGAGTTGAAGAGACAGCATGGCTCACTTGAGGCAATGAAAAAAAATTCTTGTGGCTGAATTATAAGAAATGCATTAGGGGAGTGCAGAGAGGTGTGCTGGAGAGGGAGTTACATGCACAGCCTTGGGACTAAATCCAAAGACAAGGAGGACCCACTGAAGTGTTTCCAGCAAAGAAATGACTCAATCCAAAGCATGTTTCAGAAAGTCCACTCTGCTACAATGAGGAGAATGGACTGAACTCCACCTCACATCTCCAGGTCAACAAAAACTTCAAGCACTGCAGAGTCCAGGCTCCTGTGGCCACTATAGCAACGAGAAATGCAGTGCATCTGGGGCAGATTCCGAAGGCAGCAGCACTGAAAAGCATCCAGGCTCAGCCACTGTGTAGATTGCCATGGAGGCTGGGCCAGTGCGGGGCATTCAGAAAGCTGACCCCCACCACAGAGAAGAAAGTGGTGCCAAGCTTTGGTCTCCTGCTAGGAGGCCCCACTCTCTGGCTCTCCCCACTTCCTTAGGCTGCTGGGTTGTTGAGCCAGTTTACATAAAAGCCCCTCACTGCACTAGGAGGAAAAATTAGCTGCAGCCAGGTTGAGAGTGAGGAGATACAAAGAGTACCCACCTCCCCTGTCTATGGGCAGGCAGTTACTCTGCTCAGAATGAATAAAATGGAAAAAAACAACATGGCACCTATTAAAAGATTCTACAACATAAAACATGGAGAATGTAATGCTTAAGATATTGATGAAAAGCATACTGGGAAAATTATTCACTTCCAGGAGCTAATATATTTAGAAAGAACTGGTTCTGTATGCTCAAGACATTTAGACATATATATGTTCTACAAAGAAATAAAAAATAATATAGGACATTAGTCTCTGATCAAAGGGGCTGAGAGGCAGGCAGAAGAGGCTACAAAGGACTGACCTGACAATGAAGAAGTATAAGTCAGTGTTATAAAGAAGAACTTTAAGAGAGCTCTCACAGAACACAAAACAAAAAATGAACAGATTAAAAATCAAGAGAGATTTTAGCTCTGCAGACGAAAGAATGAAGACCTAATACAAAGATAATAGGTTTTCCTGACAACTCTACAACAAATGAAAAAGAGAGCAGGGAGCCCAGTGTTACTTATGAAAAAGAAGAAACACTCAACTGGCATTGCATTTCCCTAGAATAGTAACTGGAAGACACAAAGGAACAATGTGTAAGAACTTGATGAGATTAATTCATGACCCAAGAATTTGATATCTAGTCAAGATACAACTTGTGTATGAAGGCAACTAAATCAAGACAGTTTTTGAATAACCAAATGGGGCCAACATGTAACTCCTCTGAAATAAAATTATTCAAAGGTACTTATTTAGCTAAAATGTGAATGAAAATAAGGAACTCAGAAATGAAAATGCTGTGACATAAATGCACTGGTAGTTAGCACAACACAAGTAACACATAAAACAAAGTTGAAAATATTATAAATTGGGTTATAAAACTGTAAATATCAAGAATAATTTTAAAGAATATTCATATGTTTATAAATTTGATAACAATAATATAAATATTGAAACCCAGATTATTTATATAAAATCTAGGGAGTGAATGAAAGATATCAGAACTAAAAGTATGCTAATCCCTCATCTTCAAGAGAAAGAAATCAATAAATACATTCTAATTTCTGACATTAACATTAGATAGATGAAGTCCTTTAAAGATTAAAAAAATACATAGTATAATATGAATTATCACACCATGGTCTGTTGTTCTCCTGGACCAATTTCCTCTTCCTAGAACGACAAGTGCGTGGCTTACGTTCTTGCTGTTTCCTCTCCTGTCTCACATGAAATCAATATCTGGGTTGAGGACCACTAAGGTTATCTGAATCAAGGGTTCTTACATTTCTCAACCTTATAGACCTCCGTATCCACTCCATATCACAAGCACACTCACATTCTACACCCCTGTTACAAGACACTCATTGTTCTCATCCAAGATCTCCAACTTGGTACTTCCACTCTCTGACTATAACTTCCCCATCTTCTTCCTTTCTCATTCCCAGTAGACATCTTACCTACTGTATTCCCCACTAAAACCTGTGAGAGTAAACCCCTTCCAATAATCCATTTCATTAGCCAATGTCCTTTGAGCTGCCTTAGCTCTTAGTGTAGCTGAGCTCTATGGTCAATGAGATGAATAAAGTTTCTACCTCCTATAACCCTGCGTTGTGTCTCTCTCTCTCTCTTTCTTTTTAGTTGTGCAAAATCTTACATGGTGATCTAAACCCATTTTGCTCCTTCCTCCTTCCCCAAGCCTACTTTTTTCTTTAACTTCCTGCAATCTAGCTTCTTAGTCTTGTTTGTATTAAAACTGTACTTCAGAAAATTTCTAATAACTCAAATATTCTAATGAACATTTTGCGGTTATCATTCATATTTGAGTCTCCTGGTTGTCACTTATTAATAACCATGGTTTGTTAAAATCAGTCCTGGGAATGCCAAAATAAGTAAGAGCAGTTTCCTGTCTTCCAGAGACTGACAGTCTCTTAGGCAAGCTGAGCACATAACCCAGTAATAGTAGTGAAATATTACAGGAGCTGCCACCGAGGCGTTTAGAGTTGAGTCCAGGGCAAGCTTCTAAGGCTGCATCCTTTGACTCAAGGATGCTATCATGGCTGAGCTCTCTTCCCACCTCTCAAACCTCCCCTTTTCTCACTTTCCTTCTTTGGATCCCATTCCTCATCCATTTTCTGAAGGGTGGATGTTTCTCATACTTTGGGTCCAAATCCTCTGTTCTTATCACTCCACCCAATTTCCCTCACAGACTTGACACATTCCATGGTAACCAAAAGACTCAAAATCTGAGTCTCTTGTCCCTGCCTGTATTCTGAGCTCCTGGGTCTTACATGTTTTTCACTTGGAAAACTCATCTCCAACTTACCATCATCTCTACCCTATTTCTCCATCTCTGTCAACAGTTCCCATCCATTACTCAGACTCAAAAAAGAAGTTCACTCTTCTCGATCACCTTCCTTACGCCACCAAGTACTTAGATGCTTCCCAATTCCTACCACTGTTTCTTTCAAATTCACATTCACACACACTTTCTACTTCCTAGTGTGGTTATGTGTGGACTTTCTTATGTCTTCCTAGTCAATTTTACCACTCTTAAAATAGGAATCTTTTTCTTTGTTTCTCTTACAGTATCTAGCATAATATATTCCCTGTAGCAGTTGCTCAATAAATATCTGTAAGTAGGTCCAATAGATAAATTATTGAACCTCCTAACAACCATTCCACGGGGGCTTAGAGAGCCATGAAGTTAAACTGGATCATGCCTGTAACATAGCCAAGGCTACACCCTGAGTCACTGACTGCAGGGCAGGAAAGATCCTGCAGTCTCACCTCCTGCATGTAGGGCTAGACTATCTACTCATCCTTGTTTCCACCAACAGCGCCACTCATCAACTCTGGCATATCTGGGGCAAGGGTGCTTCAGGTTAGCACTGTGGCAGTCTGCCCAATTGATAGAAAAGTGAATTTGGGGTGAGGAGGTAGAATTCAGAGAACAGGCTTATTATAGAGTCCTCACAATCAAGTTGACAGCAGAGAAATTGAAATATGAGACACATTTTCCCATTCCTCCATGCAGAATACAAATGAGAATAACTTTCCAGTCCCAGATTTAAGTAGTTTACTCTCTCAGTCAAAAAGCTCCATCCCTACAGTCTTAAACAAAGTAGAAAAATGGTTGTGAGAAAGCCTCACTCTAGAGAATAACTCATCACCAGCTAGAGGCTGGACTGAGACAGGAACATCCAGCTCAGAATAAGAGCACCGTGAGGAAAGTATCCATTCCCAGACACGAGGAGCTGATGCACCACCTCTGGCGAATGTACTTGCAACTCACGCCAAACATTTGTACTGAAATGGGAGCACCGACAGCAATGGAAACCTCCCCCAGCTCTTGAGGCTCATCATGCTCTGACAGAGAGCTGAGAGAAAGTGTGGTCCGTTTTCTTTGACTCATATCCACCTAACTTCCATTGTTCACTTCTGCTTCATGTCCCAGAGCACTATTCCAAGCCCACGCTGAACTTACATTTCTGGATTAATAACAAGCACAAGAAAATAAATCACATCTGCCCCAGAAGTGAGCCCAAAGTCAAAAGCAGCCACAGAGAGGAATTTGTGAGTTGAGCTAAGGGTCAACTTTAATTCTGAAGGAAACGAACCTTTAAAAAGAAAATTCAAATAGCAGTCTATGTAGACAAAACATTAATCTATGCTGCTCTAATAAATTTTGAGCCCTTTAAAATCTTTTTTTCCTTAAATGGGTATCTGCCAGAGCAGAAATTCTCTGATAAGATGGCCTGAGGCCAAATACAGTATAATAAAGACATTTGTGCTCTATCTTCATCCAACTCTCAGGTCTACTTCTATTTCCTAAAGGAACATCCAGTATTCAGGCTTATCCCTCTAAGACAATTCCTATAAAGAAATAAATCATCTCCCCACACCCACTCCCTAAGACCAATTTCTTTTTTCCATCTGAGCTTAAGCTAGTCCACAAGAGTGGTAGTTTTTGAAGGCACAAACAAACACTAACTAGACAGCCACTGTAGGTAAAAACGCCTGCAGTGGGGTATAACACAGCTCTGCCCACAGGCCATGGGGAAACCATCTATTCCTCTACTTCAGGGCTAGAACAGATGCTTCCACAAAGCAGCAGCAACGGTAATACCTACAGACCATTTTTGTATCTGAAGTAATGCTGTCCAACTGAAATGTAATGAGAGTCACAGATATAACTTTAAATTTTCCAGTGGCTACTAAAACATTTAATAGTAAAAAGGAAATAGGGGAAATTAATTTTAATATTTAATTCAATGTACCAAAATGTATTATTTCAGCACCTAATCAATATTTAAACATTATTAAAAAGATATCTTTTTTCCATATGAAGTTCTTTTTTTTTTTTTTGAGACAGGTTCTCGGTCTCACTCTGTCCCCCATGGTGGAATGTGCAGTGGCATGATTAGCCTTCCAAGTGGCCAGGACTACAGGTGCATGCCACCACACCCAGCTAATTTTGTATTTTTTGTACAGACAGGGTTTTGCCATGTTACGATGGCTGGTCTCAAACTCCTGGGCCCAAGAGATCCATTCATCTCAGCTTCCCAAAGTGCTGGGATTAGAGGCTTGAGCCACTGTGCTGGGCCATACTAAGTCTTCAAAATCAGTTATTTGACAGTTACAACACATCTCAATTCACATTAGCCATATTTCAGATGCTCCATAGCAAGATGAAACTAGGGGCCACCATACAGAATAGGATGGATTTAGAATGTTTAGCATAATAGCTGTTTGCAGAACAAATGAAAAAATAAACTTTTTATTGTATTTTTTATTGTTTCAACATCCCAAGAAAGAGATAATAGCAAATAAAGGCTTCTGAGAAAAGGAGGCTGATATATTTATCCTAAATCAAACCATGAATAGAGCTGGAAAAAATTCTACTCATCTTGAAGTGTAGAATTTGCTACAAAAGACCAAGCCTTTTATGTATATGTACTTACAAAACAAAGCCGTAATTATCAGGTTCTTCTCATTAAAAGAATGGCAAATTTCAAAATCTCCATTTATTTAAAATTAATGCCTATCTTTTCTCAGCCCTATGGTCCTACCCATTCTTTTTCAGATAGCTGGCAACTTCATTTCCTTCATTTCCTCAACCCACTACTCCAACCCCTCCTTTTCCATTTTGTCAAAAGCCAGACCAAATAGTTAATGCTTCAAGTCTACAGCTAGAAGTTGTAAAGGGAATTCTGAACAAAGTTGTAGTAGTCTCTTAGGTGTAGAGAAAAAGCATCAGACTGAATCTAAAGCATTTACATCACGTTAACTTCTAACCTCAAAGTAACCAGCTAGGTTCTCAAAAAGGGAAAACACAAGGAGTAAATCACCAAATCTTAGGATAATGAAACTATAAATGAAATTTTCAGTCTATTAAGAAAACCCAAAGTTCTTCAAATAAAACAAGATAACTCATAAAATCAATTTTATATAGAAAAAAGACCACAGATTTGGAGTTCAACAAGCCTAGATTCAAACCCTAACCCAACCACTACAGGTCTTGGGCAAATTATTTAACCCTTTTGAATATGCATCATTATCTGAAAAAAGGACATTTAAACTCTATCTCTAATACAGTTATTGCAAAGATTGTACAAGATAAAACACTGTAATCAGCACAGTATTTGGATGCTAACAAACATTAGTTAACTCCTACTAGATCCCTGATCCATTCACTTATTTAATTTGTGTAACACAGAAAATACTAATCTGAATTTATACATCTAATATCAGTAGAAATATAAGCCCTATGACACAAAATTTTCCTTCTGCTTTTCTCTTTACAATGGGATAGGTGCTGGGATGGTAAATAGCTCAGCTACATGCTACTGAGAACAAAGGTCTGTAAGGAGTGCTAGTAACTGCTGTCATCAATAGTCCAACTGCCCCCATAACTCGGTACATCCCTCACATCAAGTATATAATAATATCAATACAAACGTGGTAACTGTTATCACAGGGGAATACATGAGGTATTAAGGGAGTTCAGAGTAGAACATTTAGCTCAGCCTGGAGAGAGATCACGGAAGCCCTCCTGAAGGAGGTAACCACTTGATCTGAGTCAGCCATGCCAAAAATGATGAGAAAAATGGGGGAGGAGTGGAGAAGGAAACCCTCGAGAAAAGGAATGGTGTCAATGAAGACACAGGATGTGAAGTACTATGCAGTATGTATAGGAAAACTGGGAGCAGATAACTACTAAGGCATGCCGCTAGATGCATGAGGAGACTGGGGAAGCAGACAGGGCTGAGGCCATGAAAGGCTTCATATAACAGAAGAAGGATCTTAGACTTTATCCTATTGATGATGGGCAAGGCAAAAACAAGGCTTCTCATTGGGAATCAAAGAATTGGTATGAGTGAAGAAGAAAACCTGTGATGAATAACAAAAAAACTGAAGGTCACTCTAAATGACAGACAGCAAATCAAAAGAAATAAAATTGCCACATTAAACTTATTCATGATCTCCACTACCCTTTTTGGAAAATATAAAAACAGAAACATCTTATAAAGACTTCTATCAAAAAGAGGCATTTATTAAATGTCCTAGGATAAGAAATTTGAATAAAATATCATTTCACTGGGAAAGTTTTCCCTAAGAGCAGGCTTTCCTAATTAATATCAAAGCAACAAACCAAGTGTGGTATCAAATAAAAACCAACAACAATACTACAATGCTGTTTAATCTTCACTGGCATCGGAAGCCTCAGTACTACACAGTTACTCTCACACAGCAAGGAAGAGATCAGAATGTGGTCAAGTTCTTAACAAGCATCTCATCCTGTCCAATACTGTAAGGATCATTAAAAAGAGAAAGAAAAAAAACCATAAATTTTTCCAGTTACTATATGTCATGTAATTAACTTTACAGTAATTTTTTAAGTTGAAAAAATAGCCTCTGAAAAGTCTACCACAGGAAAATGGCAAAAACTAGAAGAGAGAATGTGACAAAAAGTACAGAGGGCTAAAAGTGTAGTTCTAGGATCAAAACACCATGAAGAAATTCTAGGGGAACTCCCAATTCTAGGAAAACCTGGTGGAAAAGTATTAAAAGGGACAGTTTGGGGATTAAAAGTAGAAATGTTTGGCCTCCCTATGAAGTCGTGTGATTGAGTTTTTAAATGCTTTTCATCTTTTTCTATTCATAGTCTATAGTTTTAAAGAGTACTCTAAATAATTAGATGCTATAGATAAAGAAAAGTTAATTCAGAGACAGTAAAGAATACCAGGTAGTAATGACCGCACTTCAACATTAAGATTCTTTGTAGGAGATAGCCCCACTACTGGTGCTTTAATTTTTTCTTATAACACTAACTTCCTCTTGGGTTTCCACATTAAATTAATTTCTCTCAAAAAGGCCTAGCTCTTAGTTCTTTAATCAGTTCTTAATTGTCTCTACTTTCAGTAGATAAACAAATATAAAGAGAAATTAGAACCAAATGTCTGCATAGATCACTCAACCTGCCTAAGACTACATGAGAAACTTCCAAGAGGCTGTAAAATTAAACAAGACTACCCTTCTAATGTTAGAGGCAGAAAAATCTATTTTTGTCCTGTGTGCAAAAAGGGATAGAAAAAAAAAAACAAATGTAGGATGCATATCATAAAAATAATGTCGTTAAGAGTACCTGCCCAACACTTTGCCTAGTTATAGGACATGACATTAAGATGGGACAGATCTCTGTCCATGAACAAATAAGCTCTGAACTCTTGTAGCCTGTATAATTTATTTTAGCATTTCAGGAAATTTTTCCTCTTTAATATTTATTAAGCATCAACTACGTTCCAGGTAATGTCCTGCTTTTCCCAGATAATAAGCTTAGAGTGTAGCAGTAATGCTCTTCTCTCATATCTGCCACAGCATCTAGCATGGTGCTGAGTTCAGAGTTGCTGATAATAACTGTGAAAATATGTCTTTGAGTGAACATAGGAGAGTGTATGAGGTTAGTACAATAAGCAAAGATCTAGCATGGAGATCCTGCTCAGTTCACATACTGGTTCCAGAGCAGGCCTAAGATTTTTGTTACTGATATTTTAAAAAAACAGTCTGCCTCTGGTCACCAATCCATACCCCATTCTGGTGGATTCTCCACACTGTACATACCTGTCCATTGTGGGGGGCAGCGGCAGTTGTAAGTGTTGACCCCATCCACACAAACCCCTCCATTCTGACACCTGTGGTTAGGGCAGTCATCAATATTCCTCTCACAGGTGCTCCCTTCAAAACCTGGTAAATAAAGAACAAAAGAAAATGGTGAAATCTCATACAAAAGAAACGACCTGCTCTGTTCCCACAGAACATGGTTATTAAAACAGACCCACTTCATGACTTCAGTTCAACAGCTGCTCACCCAGGACTCACCATATGAAAAATTCCCAATTCTCTGTCTTCTCTGACCTCAAGCATAGCTAGACAGTGAAAGTTATTCATTGTGCCAATGGCATGCCTTCATAGTTACCTCACAAGTATTTCAAAATGTTTTCATGAAATAAAATCCCAGGGATGATAAATGTCTACTTGGGACAGAGATATTCAAGGGTTCTGAAAAAACAGGGTATTAGATTTTCCACAGCTCCATGCCAGAC
This sequence comes from Piliocolobus tephrosceles, assembly GCF_002776525.5. NCBI lineage: Eukaryota > Metazoa > Chordata > Mammalia > Primates > Cercopithecidae > Piliocolobus > Piliocolobus tephrosceles. Next base: position 101,234,735 of record NC_045434.1, on the reverse strand, counting down.
TAATGGGAAGAACAGATAAAATATTACCTAATTAAATTTAAGTTCCTTTTATTTTTTTTCTTTGAATGATTGCTAGGCCTCCAAGCCAGGTGGGAAAGGGAGTGGAGAAGGATATTGGAAAAACACTGAACTTAAAGTATGAAGACATGGGTCAGTTCCAATCTCACCACCTGCAAGCTATTCATACATGGTAAACTAAAGTTCCACATCAGCTTCCTCACCTGTAAAAAATGAGGCTAATTCCACTTGCCTATCCTGTCTTTCTAATTATAAGTGCCACATCATGAATTAAGTGCTATACAAATGTTAAAAGGTATCCGAAAATTGGGTGGCATTATTACTAGTTAAGCTTACCAGCACTTCAAATTCATCAGCCTCTTCTCTAAACTTATAGCATTGCTTCCTTCCCCTTGACTTTTTCTTTTATGAAAAATGAAACTAGTACACCAAACTTCACTCTAACTGCCCACAATGTGGTCCTTTGTAGTTTATATGTTGGGCCTCTTCCTTTCTCTTTCCTTGCTACCAAACTCCTGAGCTAATTAAATAGGAGACTACCAGCTTCTATTATAAACATTCTCCTATTTGAAATATAGTATGATTACATATTTGGCTTCCTCAAAATATCCCTTAAGGTTCTGCTCTCTCACTCAAAATACTAATTGGGCCTTACATTAGCCACTGGTGACACAGCAGTGAGTCCTTGCTTTTGTGGCATTTACAGCCTGGTGAGTGGGACATGCATCAATCACACTTTGCTTTATTCCTTACCATAAGTTATTGTGACATTCTACATCTGCTCTGCTACACTGGAACATGGCTGATTTCTCTTAATACAATGGCGGTCATATAAATAAGTATAAACTGAGTGACCAAAAACATTAGTCAAAAATCACTCCAGGGAAGACAGAAATCATTGAAGGCTTTATTGAAGGAAATTATATTTCTCCAAGCATTTGGTACTCAGTCCATTCAAGCAGATGAATCACTAAGGATGCCTGAAAGAGACTATGAAAATATACTCAAATTTCAAAAATGTATATTACTCATATTTCATATTATTCATACAGAAATATGAGTCTTACAAATAGACTAACGAGCCAGAAAATGATGAGCCATTGAAGCCCACCCCTACAGAATCTATGGGACCTACTAGGTCCTTGAATAAGAACTAGGTTCAGAGTTGCTGCCCAATAATACCTGTGAAAATATGTCCTTGACAGCAAAAGCCAAAATTGACAAATGGGATCTAATTAAACTAAAGAGCTTCTGCACAGCAAAAGAAACTACCATCAGAGTGAACAGGCAACCTACAGAATGCGAGAAAATTTTTGCAATCTACTCATCTGACAAAGGGCTCATTTCCAGAATCTACAAAGAACTCAAACAAATATACAAGAAAAAAACAAACAACCCCATCCAAAAGTGGGGAAAGGATATGAACAGACATTTCTCAAAAGAAGACATTCATACAGCCAACAGACACATGAAAAAATGCTCATCATCACTGGCCATCAGAGAAATGCAAATCAAAACCACAATGAGATACCATCTCACACCAGTTAGAATGGCAATCATTAAAAAATCAGGAAA
>NC_045434.1:101207255-101232742 GCF_002776525.5 Piliocolobus tephrosceles | reverse complement strand
TGGGGCCTATCATGGGGAGGGGGGAGGGGGGAGGGATTGCATTGGGGAGTTATACCTGATATAAATGATGAATTGATGGGTGCTGATGAGTTGATGGGTGCAGCACACCAACATGGCACATATATACATATGTAACAAACCTGCATGTTATGCACATGTACCCTAGAACTTAAAGTATAATAAAAAAAAAAAAAAAAAAGAAAATATGTCCTTGAGTGAACATAGGACCAGCCCCTAGTCTGGGGCTCTTGATGAAGACATTCTTTGGAAAATTTAAAGACATAGTTTTAGATTGTTGGGGAAAATGGGGCCCTGGCCTACAACTGCTAAACTTAAGAGGTCTGGTGGTGTACTAAAATGTCAATGATCATCCTCTCCCTAACTCGATCTCTCTGATGAGCAACACTAAATACAGTTGACTAGGGTGTCAGGGAGGTAGTAAAGCCCTTGTAGCTAAACTATAAGGAATAGAAACTGTGACTCTAACTTTATACTAGCCAATGTTACAACTAACTGAATTCACTAACCACAGACAAATTAAGAAAGCAGAAGCATTTCAGCAGAACCACAACAGAAAAAAAGTGTTTTCTTTTTATAACTGATTGACTATTGTTGAGGTACTTCTTCCCTGACAATAGGTAGGTAGGTAGATAGGTAAGAGGGGAGGGAGGTAAGACAGCTATTTCATGGCTAAAAGCATGGCTTCTGGGGCCAAACTGTCTAGGCTCAACTCTCAGCATTGCCATGCAATAGCTGGGTGAACATGAGCAAGATACTTAAACTTTCTTGGGGAATTAACAGGACCTACCTTAAATGGTTTTGTAAAGATTAAATGAATTAGATAAAAACAACACTTAATTCAACAAATGGTCCTGGGACAACTAAATATCCACATGCAAGAGAATGAAGTTAGACTCCCTCCTCGCACATAAAAATTAACTCAAAATGGATCAGAGACCTAAAGGTAGGTGGTAAAATTATAAATCACTTATAAATAGTAAATCTTTGTAATGTGGGACAAGCAAACTTTTCACAAATATGACAGCACAGGCAACAAAAGAAAAAATAAATTGTATTTCATCAAGTTAAAAACATTTGGGCTGAAAAGGATATCATCAAGAAAGTGAAAAGACAGCACACAGAATGACAGAAAATATCTGCAAATCGTATTATCTGATAAGAGACTTACATTTAGGATATATTTTTAAAAACTATTACAGTTCAATATTAAAAAGATAAACCAATTATAAAGTAGGTAAAGGATCTGAACAGACATTCTCCAAAGAAGATACATGATGACTAATAAGTATATGAAAAGATGTTGAAAATCATTAACCATCAGGGAAATATAAATCAAGACCACAATGAGATACACACTTCACATTATGGATGAATATAATAAAAAAGACAGACAATAACAAGTGTTGATGAGGATGTGGAGAAACTGGAATTCTCATATACTGCTGCTTGGAATGTCAAATAATGTACCCACTTCAGAACAGTCTGACAATTCCTGAAAAGGTTAAACAGCATTACCATCTGACGCAGCAATTCTGCTCCTAGGTATATACCCAAGAAATATGAAGATATATGTCCACCAAAAAATTATACAAAAATGTTCATAACAGAATTATTGATAATACTCAAAAAGTAGAAGCAACTCAAATGTCAATCAACTGATGACGGATAAATAAAATGATAAAATGTGGTAAATCTATATGATAAAATATTATTCAGCCATGAAAAGGAATGGAGTACTGATATATGCTACCACATCAATGAACTTTGAAAACCTCATGCTAAGTGAAAGAAGCTGTGACAAATTACTACATACTGCACGTTTCCATTTGTATGAAATGTCCAGAAGAGGCAAATAGAGACAGAAAGTAGACTAGTAGTTGCCTAGGGCTGGGAGGGAGTTAGGAGGAATGGAGAGTAACTGATAATGGGTAAAGGGTTTCTTTTGATATATAAAAATATTCTAGAATTGACTGTGGTGATGGTTACTCCTATCTATAAATCTACTAAAATTACTGAATTGTGTACTTTTTAAAAAAGTAAATTGTATGGTATATAAACTCAAATCTATCATATGGTATATAAATCTCAAAGCTATTGTATTAAGGGAAAAAGCACTAAACACAGTGCCTTACACATATTAGCTAATATTATTATTTGTCAGTAGTATTACAGCATCCCTTAGAGATTGTCTACTCTAATCCTTTTATGTTACAGATGAGGAAGTTGAGAGCCAGATGGCTGACTTGCCCAAGATTAAATAGCTAGTAAGTAGGAATAAGTATTGAACCAGAAACTTTACCCAATTGCAGTCCATACATTTTCTGGGATCCCGGAGTTCCCTTCTGACAACGTAAAAATACAAACTTAGGTCAAAAGTTCCCATGTCTGAGAAAACCCAAGCCAAATCAGTTCTCCTCCAAAGTTAAGACAGGATTTATGCTTTAAAAATAGAGATACAGAATTCTCTTTGGAAAGATCTACCAAATTCTTGTAGGAAACAGTCTACCCAAAGTAGGGGAAAGGCTATATGAAAAGTTACAAGGCACTTCTTAAAAATATATCTTAAGTTTTCAGGGAAAGGTAAACAGACAAGTTTCCAGACCCGTGGGTGGAATGGGTGTAGCAGATTCACCGAGAGGCTCACAGGGCCATACTAAAGGGAGTCTACTGTTTAAAGCCAATTCACATCCTTAAAAGGTCAAATGGAGAGAAATTAAACTTGGGAGAAGCATTTTAAGACTGTGCTGTTACAAAACCACGGGCCACTTAACTGATTAATGATGGCAATGAGGGCAGGGACCAGAAAAGAGTCTTTCGAACCTGTCATCCCCACACACAACAGCAACTTTCAGGCAAACACCCTTGTCTTTCCATTTTCAGACCCTAGGAGGTGTGAGGGTAGAAAGGCTAGGTAGAGAAGATGAAAAAGTGAGCAGAAAGGAGATGAGATGACACAACCAGGATTCTCCGAAGCTGGGCTCAAAGTCCTCAAGAAAAGCTCCCATGAACAAGGAAGAAAGAGTGAAGAAAAAAAACAGGGATACCTGGAACTGGACAAAGGTAAAAAGATAAAAGGATACTTTTTTTCCCCCAGAAGAAGTCTGTCACAAAAGCAAACCTGCAAATATACGATCAGTGTGACACCCAAGAAAATGACATATGCGGCTGGGCATGGTGCCTCATGCCTGGAATCCCAGCACTTTGAGAGGCCAAGGCGGGTGGATCACCTGAGATCAGGAGCTCAAGGCCAACCTGACCAACATGGTGAAACCTCATCTCTACTAAAAATACAAAAATTAGCCAGGCGTGGTGGCAGGCACCTGTAGTCCCAGCTACTTGGGAGGCTGAGACATGAGAATAGCTTGAACCCGGGAGGTGGAGGTTGCAGTGAGCTGAGATTGCGCCACTGTACTCCAGCCTGGGCGACAGAGCAAGGCTCTGTCTCAAAAAAAAAAAAAAAAAAAAGAAAGTAAACAGAATGACACATGCCCCCAAGTGTGAGAATGCAAGAGGGAATCTGTCCCTATCCAACCAGTTTTCTTGGCATACACTTTCCATTCTCTGAAGGAGCCCAGATTAACTCACTGACCCCTGTGCCTGTGCCACGTATCTCCCACCTCATCACCTGCACAGGCTCGCTGTTCCCACCTGCTTCCCTTCATATCTTCCTATTGACCTCACTTTTTTCTAACTTTGTCACCAAAAAAGTCAAAGAAATAAATCGGAGGATTCAAAGACAATAATTTCAGTATATTTTTAAAAAATGTAGAATATAGGAATTCTCATCTCTGTTTACCACGTTCAATTCATTCATTTTTCAAATATTCATTGATGCACCATTTTATGACAGGCACTATGCTGGGGATGCTGGGGACTAGGGTAGGGAGTTAAAATGAGAGTGTCTACTTGGAAAGATGAACAGATAAATAATCACCATGATAAGTGCTGTGCTAGAGATATGCAGATGTCAAAAGACCTTAGAAGGTCTCCAATCCACTTGGAGGATAGGGAATATAGAAGGCATTTCAGTGAAATAGGGTGTCTTTGACAAATCACTAAGAATAAGTTCTATATAAAAAAGGGGAAGAGGGTGATAGAAAGCTGAGGAGGCAGCATAGGCAAGAACATCCAGCATGAGAGAACAGTGACAGACATCAGGAACATCTTTCAGGAACATCAGGTAAAATGGACTTAGGGCCCAAGTCAAAGGAGCTAAAATAATACACCCTGGAAAGTGGTATGATCATTTCTGCATCTGCTCCAGAGAAACCTGCCAAAATATGATTAGCATAATACCCAAGAGAACGTCACATTCCCCATGTGTGAAAATGCAAGAGGGAATTATTTCTAATAGTTCTTAAGCTCAGCAACAACAGAGTAGACACAAAAGCCACAGAATGTGCTTAGGCTTTACTTTAATGATATAGGGATATCACGTATCATCAGCCTGTGGAGTACAGAGGTGGTTTACAAAGGATAAACCTTCATTGTTTGGAAAGGAAAGATCAGAGAACTCCTTATGAAGTTTAAACAAAATCAGAGGAATAAAGAGATGTGGTAAAGAAAGAAAAAAAGAAAGTACATTGAGGACAGTCCAATCCAACTGTGAACTCATAAGGGACAGCCTGTAAATTCAAAACAGCCTACTGTTTTCTGATTACTTGTGCTACTTTATTAAAATTGCCACAAACACAAAACTAGTCTACCTCTTTCTCTCCTCATTATTGGCCCTAACCCAAAAATAGTGGGAGTAAATGATTTAATCATTTATTTTCATGCTCCATTTTGTTCTTAAAATTACTGTGGTTGGTGCCCCTCCTTTAGCTTCTACTAAAGACTTTACATAATGAAAGTTCATGAAGTGTCTGGATTATTAACAGTTACTTATCCAAAAAGATGAGACATGGTTCATTGATTTGATTCTATTAGTTCTCTCTTGGAGATATTTTTCTCCTCCCTCTGTGAAGAAACATTTCTTTCTGTGTCATACAGGATGAGTCATGTTTGTAGTTTTAATTCCCTCTTGAGTCCTACAATAATACTAAAATACTCACAGTGACTACAGTATCCTTTGCAGGAAAAGAATTGTAACTTAACCATTTAAATATAGTCACTAAGTTATGTGGCATTCACTGACTCAGAGTTGAAAAAGACTCCAAAATTCTTATCCAGTATTATTTGAGTATACAAGGACAAAAGGAGAGGCCAAACTAAGTCTAGGATGCACAATACAAAGAAGAAAATGAGAAGACCAAAGTTACAGTCTCAATACTAGGACATAATACTAAACCATACAGTCAGTCAGCCAATATATATTTGCGGGCCTAGTATATACTGGGCACTGTTTGTAGGTGTTTGGAATACAACAGTAAACAAAAACAAAGATCCTAGTTTTCATTCTGGAAAAGGTAAGAGGCAGTAGAATTTGGAAAAGACAGACAATAAACAATAGACATAATGAAGTAAATTATATAGTATAAATTATATAGTAAGAAGATAAGAGTTACAGAAAAAGAAAACAAAAAGTAGACCAGGGTTAGTAATTAAGGGGGTGGGGGACAGTTACAATTTTAAATAGGGTGGTTACAGTAACCCTCAATTAGAAGTGCCAAGACGTGAAATGCAGTGGAAGCAACCATTTGAGAGTTGCATAATACTTTAACAAGCTACTTTGCCTCCTGCTGACTTTGTTTCCCCATTTTTAGAACTGAAATAATAATTCTCATTAAATAAGGGTGCTGTTTACATTGAGATAGTGACTATTACTCTAAGCAACATTTTAGTTTCCTGACAAGCATGGGAAGCAACTGAATGAAGGGCAATGGAAGGAAGGGCACTGCATTATGAAAAGGACTTTTTAAAAGAAAACCATCTCTAGGCACTATTTCCCTTTGTGGAAATAAAGTGAATATTTTCTGAACTCCACCTGGGACACATGAACAATGAGCATGAAATCTTAGAAACTGTATAAATAACCTTTATTCACGGTGTCACTGCATCATCTATTGTTTTGAATTCTCTTTAAATTTCCTTCTATATATTTATCCAAAGTTGAATCATCTGTTTTAGATTATGGGACCCTGAAAAGCAAGAACTAGTCTATGTAACTACTTTTAAACATCTGCACAATGCCATATATATATGTGTGTATATATATATACACACACACACACACATACACACACACACATATATATTGACATGTAACAAATACTATTTGATTATAATTAGGAGTGTCTTGGTTTTCTCACAACATGAACATGTATTTTTAACCCAAACAGCTTAAAGCATTTAACAAAAAGTTTTACATACCTACAAAGTGCTTTTAGGAAGCAGATGTGCAGTGCAGTGTGGCACAGTAAGATGCACAAAGCAAAGGCTTTGAAAATAAACTGCCTGGGTTTCAGGACCCAGCCTAACCACATATTAGCTGTACAACTTTGGGTGAATCACTTAACATCTCCAAACTTCAGTTACTTCACGTGGGAAGACTTGAAACATAATACCTGCTCCCAAGATTTTTGTGTAATTGAGCTAATAAGCATGGAAGTACCTGGCACAGTTTCTGAGCCACCAAAAAAAATGTTAAGTTTTCTCTTCACCAAATCTCCCCATTCCCACCCCTCATGCTAATCTCTCCTCCCACACACACACACACACACACACCATCAGTGAGTAAATTAAGTGTCTTGCGTTAAACTACAAGCAGAGAATAGAATAAGAGACAGCCAAGATTTCCTTACTCTATTTCACTAGCCCTGGCAGCCTCTCAGTGCGGAATCCTTGGTTATTTCCTTTCTCAAGGAGGAGATACTATTCTAGTTTGACAGATCCTTTCCTGGACACACTCTCAGAATTCCCTAAGGTTCTTATCATGGCTAATGGATAACAATGCAGAGGCTATGGGAGTGAATAATCACTCTCTCTCAGCTAAAAACTTCCTTTATTGACTTCTCTAACTTCCCGTCAACATCTTGCTGCCAAATCAACCTCTTGTTCTAGGCAATTATTAAAAGCAATTTTCTTGAAACTGAAAAACACATTAAGCCTTCAACAATAAATCACACTAACATCAATTACTAGCCAATTAGATTACTAGAGTATCAGACTCAGACAATATTTGCAATATTGAAATATTTTCAAAATAAAGTTGTTTACATTTCTATTTCTGTCTTTAACCCTTAAAATGCAAATACAGGAGTGAAGACAGATGTATTTTAGTTATTTCTTTTCTACAAGATAAAGTGGATAATAATATTATGTTAAGAAAACACTTATTTAGTATCTAGAATGATAGCATTATCTATTATTTATTAAAAGAGAAACTAAAAGTAATACAATTAAATGCTTGTTCTTGTGACTTAGCAAAATAATATAAAGTTTTCATTTCAATTATGTGGCAATACTTTGTATAGCTGTATTCCAAATACATAGCATGGTGCCTAGAACACAGCAGGCAGTCAATACATTTTTACCAAATGAAATGAATAAATTACCAGTTGATTTTATACTGAGGACCAACCTGTGACCTTTAATCCCTCCAAAATAAAACACACAATCCCATTATATTTGAACCATATCCACAACACCAGAATCTAAGATTCTCACTCTGAAAGAATAACTAGAACAACTTCTTTTTGAGGCAATTCTGCTTACTTAGCACATTATTCCCCCCTACAGTTTTCCTTCTTTTGTTTTTGTACTAAGGATATTTGTATAAAAACAGGATCTTTGTTGCTTAGTAATTCATCTGCTCCAGCTGCTTGTATTCTGTTCCCAATCAAAATTCTTGGTTTTCAGCCTCCTCATCATTTTTATAAGGAGCTGAATGAATTGGCCAGGATTGTTCCTTTCTCCCTCTCCATGGAACACCAGGCCCCAAGCTCCCGGACACTGCTCCTCTTTTTGTTTCTATCTTTGGGTTGTGTGGGTACTCTAGAACACTTTTATCAGTGAAGAGTGTATCAAAGTATTGTGCCATGCATAGTCTCTCATATATCATCTATCAGCTCATCAAAAAGTGCTCACTGATTAACAGAGGACTCCCTCCTCAGTTTCAGAATTCTCTAGCTTAAGTTAGGGGAGGGTTACACCAGTCAGAGAGGGTACATGGGAGCGGGTTGTGAAGGCCAGTAGCCCAGAGAAAATCAAGGGCAGCTGGGTGCTTTTAGGTGGCTAACAAAGAATTACTCCATCAAAAGCAAAAGCACATAGGAAAGTTGATCACCTACTGTTAATGTCAATTCAGTTTAAAGCACTTTATTAACCACACATACATATTTTCCAATGTCTAATTCTCATCATGTTCTTTTTCATTCCAGACTTGCCTGTCTCTTTCCCAGAGCTCTGTTCCTCTTATTTCTCACTGTTTCTACAAAAGGGACAATAAACAATTTTCTAACCACTCATCATCATAAACCCTGACATGCTAAATTACCCCCTGCTCAGTTTATGGACCACAGTGGGCCCATAAAACTCCTCCCTCACTAGCAACCCACCCCACACAAAATTCTCACTTCCCTTTTTCCTTGCTTTAGGAAGCTTCCTAAAAAAAGCAATTGAGTCACACCCACTACCTCCTGTGCTAGGGGTTTGTCCCCTAATCCTGGGACACTAGGGAGCTCCTTACCTGGAAGACAGTTGCACTCAAAAGTGAAGTCACCAGTCTGCCGACAGGTGCCTCCGTTGACACAAGGCGAGGGTGCACAGGGCACATACAAGCTGTCACAGTACTGGCCTGTGAAGCCCTGAGGGCACTGGCACTGATAGGAACCAGGCAGGTTGAGGCAGGTGCCACCATGCTGGCAGTGTCCTGGAATGTCACACTCATTGACATCAGTCTCACACTTTTGCCCTGTGAAGCCTGTGAGGCATTTGCAGGAGAACTGATTGGCCACAGTGGTACAGGTACTTCCATTTGCACAGGGATGAGACAGGCAGGCATCAGTCCATTGGCACTCCTTACCTAAAGGAAGGATAACAAAACTCAGTACTGGCCACAGAAATAGGAGATGGCCCCATCCTCAATACCGCATTGACATCAGGGAGCTCTTGCATGGAGAAGACCTCAACTCTTTGAATTTTACAAAAGGCTAAATCAGAGCCTCCTTAAGGTCACCTGACACAGAGCCCTCTCCAGTAACTCTCCAAGGGCCTCAGCAGAGACACAAGGACTCAGTGGGTATAGCATCTGGAGGCAACTGTAGATTAGTCACATTGAAGCCCAATCCTGCAGGATGCTATCAGCAATAGGAGTCTGGATCCATCTACTCTCTCAGAGCTCACTGTCTTTGCATATGCTGCTCCTCTGTTTGAATATCAACTTCTGGGTCAGGCGCCATGGCTCATACCTGTAATCCTAGCACTTTGGGAGGCCGAAGCAGACCGATCATGAGGTAAGGAGTTCAAGACCAGCCTGGCCAATATGGTGAAACCCTGTCTCCACTAAAAATACAAAAATTAGCTGGGCATGGTGGTGCGCACCTGTAATCCCAGCTACTCGGAAGGCTGAGGCAGAAGAATCACTTGAACCAGGGAGGCGGAGGTTGCAGTAAGCTGAGATTATACCACTGCACTCCAGCCTGGGCAACACAGAGAGACTCTATCTCAAAAAAAAAAAAAAAAAAAAAAAAGAAATATCAACTTCCCTTCTGTTTTCCTAGTGAACTCTCACTTACCTTGGCAACTCTGCTCTAAAGTTCCAACCTCTGTAAAGTCATCCTTAGTGCTCCCCACACACATACACACGTGCGCAAACACAGATACACCAAGTTTGCTGTTTCCTTCTATTATACCACCTGCCACACTGGCAGGGTTGGGTCTCCATGGTATGCTCTCACATCATGTCTGTTGAATGGATAAAATATATTGATATTTTCCACAAAATATAGTTACTAAGTAGACCCCTGGTGATAGAAACAAGTGACTACTACTTCTGTTTCCTCTAAATGTAACATACACATATATTCTGGGAAACATTTTATTAATTGTGGCCTTGCTATAAATATCACTTGATGTGTTTGAAAATGATGAAGGACCTCTGGGTCCCTATATATCAAATGAAATAGCCATCAGGAGGACAGAGGTCTAGAAGGTATTCCGTGGACTTTCTCAAGTAGGAAAGTACCAGCACTAGCAGGAAGACTCTGATGGGTTGAAAACTAAATCACGATGCCAGGGGAAGCAAAGCAGATTATTTGAGATAGAAAGAGAAAGAGAAAAAACTATGCTTACAGAACTAGAAATTTTGATATGCACATGGCTGGCTTTTTGTTTTCATTAGTCTAAGTCTTTTACTATTTAAACTACAGAGATGAGAACTCCTCGAATTTGTTAATATTCCAGTTGATTGTCTGGAAAGACATCTAAATCTCTGACCCCACAGAAAGGTAAATGGGAGACACAAGAGTTTTTCCATAAGGGAAAAAGATGTGACATGTGACATATGAGCACAGAAAAGTGTTCTCTGCCTATCAAGGAATGTCAAATCAAAGGAGAAAAGTGTAACACAAATTTAGGTACAGCATATACATCTCAGGGAGCTAAGACAGAAAATGAAGGAACTGCAATTCTTCCTGTCTTTCCACTCATGTCACTAAGAGACACTTACAGTGGAGAAGAGATATAAATGCTCACTTCTGGCAAGTGTGATTTTCAGAGTGATGCCCACAACTGAAACCGAAAGATCCCTGGGCCAGAAGTGGTGGCTGACGCCTGTAATCCCAGCACTTTGGGAGGCTGAGGTGGGCAGATCACTTGCAGTTAGGAGTTTGAGACCAGGCTGGCCAACGTGGTGAAACGCCACGTCTTCTAAAAATACAAAAATTAGCCAGGCTTCATGTCACATGCCTGTAATCCCAGCTACTTGGGAGGCTGAGGCACTAGAATCACTTGAACCTAGGAGATAGAGGTTGCAGTGAGCAGAGACTATGCCACTGTACTGAGCAACAGAGTGAGACAGGGAAGGGAAGGGATAGGGAAGGGGAAGAGGAAGGGGAAGGGGAAGGGGAAGGGGAAAGGGAAGGGAACGGAACGGAACCCTGAATTTGGTTTCCATATATATTCTGTATAAGCACTAACTTGCTGCCTCTGCTTCTTCATTTTTGAGTGGAGATGAGCTAGTAAGGTCTCACTGAGGTATAGAGCTATCACAAAGACCAAAGATGACCTTGATCTCTGACAATTCCTAAAGTGATAGACAAAAGTAGCAAATGTATAAATGATGATCAGAATCGGACAGGTGAGGTGGCTCACACCTGTAATCCCAGCACTTTGGGAGGCTGAGGTGGATCACGAGGTCAGGAGATCGAGACCATCCTGGCTAACCCGTCTCTACTAAAAATACGAAAATTAGCCAGGCCTGGTGGCGGGCACCTGTAGTCCCAGCTATTCAGGAGGCTGAGGCAGGAGAATGGCATGAACCTGAGAGGTGGAGTTTGCAGTGAGCAGACATGGTGCCACTACATTCCAGTCTGGGCGACAGAGCGAAACTCCATCTCAAAAAAAAAAAAAAAAAAAAGATCAGAATCTTACAGAACACACCAAGAAGAGATCCTTTTTAACAGCAAAGGAAGAAGTTTTAATCTGGGGACTATTTCAGAGTGGCATTTTAATTATGAAGAAGGCATTATTGTCATTTCCACTAGTCAGAATTAAAATATTTTAAATAGGTATGTGTGCCCCCACTTTGCTTCATAATAGCAAAACAACTCAAAACTGACTATCAGAAAGAAATTATTCTTATAACCACCAAATATTTTCAACGACTTACATCATCAATGCTATCGTCGTCATGATGGAGATAATGGATCATCCTAACTACCCTCTACCCCACCAACACATTTTGATGAATGATACGGTTTGGCTGTGTCCCCAACCCAAATCTCAACTTGAATTGTATCTCCCAGAATTCCCATGTGTTGTGGGAGGGACCCAGGGGGAGGTAATTGAATCATGGGGGCCAGTCTTTCCTGTGCTATTCTCATGATAAGTGAATAAGTCTCACGAGATCTGATGGGTTTATCAGTGGTTCCACTTTTGCTTCTTCCTAATTTTCTCTTGCCGCCACCATGAAAGAGGTGCCTTCTGCCTCCCATCATAATTCTGAGGCCTCCCCAGCCATGTGGAATAGAAAGTCCAATTAAACCTCTTTCCTTCCCAGTCTCAGGTATATCTTTATCAGCAGCATGAAAGTGGACTAATACAGTAAATTGGTACCGAGAGTGGGTTTTTTTGCCAGAGTGCCAACTATCCTGAGGGAAACTCTGGAGGGAACCAGCTTCTAGATGGTAGATCTTTCGTCCCTACACCCAGGTTGGATGACTGATTTGCACATCAGGACTGCTATGGACCTCCACCAGAGTTTCCTCTGGCTTTGCCCTGCCCAGGCATAGTTCACCACCTTTCAGGTCCTAACATTTGTGCTCATGCTCCACCTTCCCAGTGAAGAAAATAAGATGGGCCAGTGGAAGGCTGACCTGGCTACTGCCACTGCAGAGTGCCCAATTTGCCAGCAGCAGAAACCAACACTGCGCCTTTGATACAGCACTATTCCTCGGGGTCATCAGCCAGCTATTTGGTGGCAGGTTGATTACACTGGACCTCTTCCATCATGAAAAGGGCAGATGTCTGTCCTTACTGGAATAGACACTTACTCTGGATATGGGTTGGCCTATCCTGCATGCAATACTTCTGCCAAGACTACCATCCCCGGACTCATGGAATGCCTTATCCACTGTCATGGTATTCCACACAGCATTGCGTCTGACCAAAGCACTAACTTTATGGCTAAAGAAGTACAGCAGTGGGCTCATGGTCATGGAATTCACTGGTCTTACCATATTCCCCAACATCCTGAGGCAGAATGGTAGAATAGCCTTTTGCAGTCACAATTACAGTGCCAACAAGGTGAGAATACGTTGCACGGCTGGGGCAAAGTTCTCAAGAAGGCCATGTATGTTCTGAATCAGCATCCAATATATGGTACTGTTTCTCCCATAGTCAGGATTCAGAGATCCAGGAATCAAGGGGTGGAAATGGAAGTGGCACCACTCACCATCACCCTTAGTGATCCACTAGCAAAATGTTTGCTTCCTGTTCCCGCAACATTTAAGTTCTGCGGGCCTAGAGGTCTTACTTCCAGAGGGAGGAACGCTGCCACCAGGAGACACAACAACAATTCCATTAAACTGGTAGTTAAGATTGCCGCCAGGACACTTTGGGTTCCTCCTACCTTTAAGTAAACAAGTTAAGAAGGGCGTTACAGTGTTGGCTGGGCTATCAAGGCTAACAAGACCCGGGCTATCAAGATGAAATCAGTCTACTACTCCACAATGGAGGTAAGAAAGAGTATTCATGGAATACAGGAGATCCATTAGGGTGTCTCTTACTTAGTGTTATCATGCCCTGTGATTAAGGTCAATGGGAAATTACAACAGCCCAATCCCGGTAGGACTACAAATGGTCCAGATCCCTCATGAATGAAGGTTTGGGACTGTCCACTAGGGGAAAAAAAACACACACACACAACCTGTTGAGGTGCTTGCTGAAGGCAAAAGGAATACAAAATGGGCAGAATAAGGTAGTCATCAATACCAGCTACTACCATGTGACCAGCTGCAGAAATGAGGACTGTAATTGTCCTCAGTATTTCCTCCTTCTTTTATTAAAACATATCTGTGTTTGTACACACTTGTACTAAGAAAATATCTTCATTTTATTTCCTTTCTCCTTTATCATGTGACATAAGATTTACTGACTTCACATAAGCATTTAAGTATTGTTAACTTTATGTAAAGAGTATTTCAGTTGGGGATTGGTGCATTTCCGGATGTACGAAGAATAGTTGTACTACATTAGGTGTAATTATGACCTAATTATTGTCTTTATTTGAAGCTTATGTATGATCTCAGGAGAGGTGTATGGGTTCAAGTTGACAAGGGGTAGACTTGTGGTGGTTAAAACTGAGTCTGTCAACTTGATTGAATTGAAGGATACAAAGTATTGATCTTGGGTGTGTCTGAGAGAGAGTTGCTAAAGGAGATTAACATTTGAGTCAGTGGGCTGGAAAAGGCAGACCCACCCTTAATCTGGATGGGCACCATCTGATCATCTGTCAGCAAATATAAAGCAGGCAGAAAAACGTGAAAAAGCGAGACTGGCCTAGCCTCCCAGCCTACATCTTTTTCCCATGCTAGATGTTCCCCGCCCTCAAATATCGAACTCCAAGTTCTTCGGTTTTGGAACTCAGACTGGCTCTCCTTGCTCCTCAGCCTGCAGACAGCCTATTGTGGGACCTTGTGATCATGCGAGTTAATACTTAATAAACTCCCCTTGATATATATATATATACATATATATATATAAAATATGTAAATATATATACAATATATATATTAAGATTGCCACCAAGACACTTTGGGCTGGAATATATATACATACATATACATTCCATTAGTTCCATCCCTCTAGAGAACCCCAATACAATGAAAAATTAATATAACAGTATGCTACACTAACTAATCCAGTATAGTTTTCTGAGTACATTTTTCACTTTTTGCTTACTACATTTATAGAACTCTTGGTTTAGTGCTTAAAGCAGGAGAAAAAATGAAGAATGCCTCTCCTTTTCTTATCTAATTTAATAAACACTTTTGAATAAGGTTAAAAACCCACCTAGAAAAACCCACAATCTATTCAGGTGAGAGATGTGCAAAAAAAAATTACAACAAAATGTGATGCATAAAAATAGTAAAACTTAGAGAACATTTGCCTAAAGGAATCATGAAAGGGTCACTAAGACACAGTTTTAAATAACATTGGACAATCACCAGTTGTAGAAAAGGACATGCCAGGCAAAAGGGTGTGTAACTGTATGGAAGCAATAATAAGTACAGCATTTTCGGGAAATAAGGAGAATTTGGTGTGACTAGACCTAGATGCTTGTGGGGAGGTCAGGTTACAAAGAGATGTAAAGTCTAGGCTGTAAAGAGCTATGGAAGCCATGTAAAAGAGTTTGCAGTTTATTCTGTGGATGATGAAAAAACATTAGACATTGTAAGCAGGTGAGATTGTTGGAACATTTGCATTTATAATTAAAGATGTAGTAATATCATAGGTGAATGAGATGGGGAGAGAATAAAGGCAAGAAAACGTATTCAGAAACTACTTCAGAACTCCAGGTGAGAGATAACATGGCCCTCAACTACAGGGTAGCGCAGGAAATTGGAGGAATAGACAGGTGAGAGGTAATTCAGAGGCTGGCTTGGGTGACTGAGTTGAAGTGAGGTAAGAACAAGCAACAGGGAGTTTCTAGCGTGGATATTTGGGATGTACATTGTTGCTACGTATTTCTATCAACATGGAGAGCTGAAAGTACCTGGAGAATATCTCCAAGGAGAACATGCAAAGGATAGCTAGACACATGAGCCTGAATGTCAGGGTTGGGTAGAGCTAAGGGAATGATGGTGAGATTCATCAGCAACTGATGAAGACAGTGGCAGTGGAGGCGAATAAAGACAGTGAAATTTCCTACAGAGAGCTGTGATGTGGCTCAAAAGAGGGCACAAAACAGTGCTCCAGGGAGCACAAACATTTAATGGATAAGAACAAAGCAATGAAGAAGCAAAAGGAACAGTGCCCTGAATGTCTAGGGAGGGAGATTTCTAAAAGCAAATAGTCAATAACATTAGTAACTTTTCCTCTGGTGACAGTGTAGTTATTTCTTTTAGTGAAGTAAATTCTGATTCCCCATCCTGGTATACATATTTTTCTTTTTTTATTTTGAAACAGATTCTCACTCTGTCACCCAGGTTGGAGTGCAGTGGTGCGATCATAGCTCACTGCAGCCTCAAACTCCTGGGCTCAAGCAATTCTCCCACTTCAGCCTCCCAAGTAGTTAGGACTACAGGTGCACACCACTGTAAGTGGCTAATTTTGTTTTATTTTTATTATTGTTTTTTGTTTGTAGAGATGGGGTCTTGCTATGTTTCCCAGGCTGGTCTCAAACCTCTAGCCTCAAGTGATCCTCCTGCCTTGGACTGCCAAAGTGCTGGATTGCAGGCATGTGCCACCGCACCTGGCCCTGACATATATACTTTAAGCTGTCAAAGTATTTGGTCCTTTTTCTTTCTCTTTCTCTGCCCCTTGAAACTCTTAAAAGGAAGTTAGGGGTAGTTGTCTGGAACATCCCAGTTCCTTACCATAATGTTAAATGTGCACCAGAGCTGGGGGACACTTAAGAGCCAAACACCATGATCTAAAAGATGCTAAATAAAGGTATCTGCTGAAGGTAGGAAAGCACTGGCTTTGGTCTCATTAGTTACCTGTAAACCCAACTTGGCAGGTGCACTCATAGGTATCCCGGCTGAGCATATGGCATGTGCCACCATTCAGGCATGGGCGAGACACAAAGCATGGGTGAGATGTCGAGTACTGGCAGTCCTCTCCCGTGAACCCTGAGGCACATCGGCATGTGGCTTTCCCCAGCATGGCCTGGGCCACACAAGTCCCACCATTCTGGCAGCGGTTCTTCTCACATGGGTCTCGATGTTGACAATATTCTCCCAAGAAGCCCTCTGGACATCTATATGGAAAAGAGAAATGTCCATGAAAACACCTGACCTCTTGTAAGTCCAAAAAAATTACAGTAATACAACACAGTCCAATCAAGAAAGCATGAGATTGTGAATCAACAGACCTACAAGTACCACCTATAAAACTTCTTCCCTTTAGAAGAAGGAGTCCTTAGAGAACTTAACAACATATTCCCAATGTCCCTTTGAGTCTGGGCAGGTGACAGAATACCAGGTGTATGGTCTAGCAGGGACTGCCATGATCAGTCAACATGACCCTTATTCAAAGGCAAAATGCACCACAGCTTTTTTTCATATGTGCACAGGCTGGGATGGTGTAACAGCACCTTTTTTGAGCATTGTTCATACTTGTCTGCTTAAATTCATTAACTTTCTCATTTTGACAAAGCCATTTGATAGGATTAAGATGTCTATAAGATAATGCATGAACCTGACTCTATTATCCCCTTCAAATTTAAAATATGTAAGATACTATGTGCTTTTCCTCAATTAAGCACTGAGAAATAGTAAGTTCTTCTTTCTTTTACTTCCACTGAAACATCAATTGGCCAATACCTAGTTTTCTGGGTTATGTTCAGGTGGTTGACATTGCAACAGAAAAAGGGAAAGGAGGTACAGGAATAGGGAAGGGTTCAAAGGGATATTTAAAAATCTGTTAATATTTAAGTAGTAGGCATTTTTAACCAAATAAAAAGGCACAAAATATAATTAAAATAACATAAAATATCTAAGATACCATATAAACACTAAAGTGAAGGAAGGAAACAATTGAAGAATAACATTCTATGATACTTTCCACATTGAGGCACTGAGGAACCTTTTTATATCCCATCCCTTGATTCATAAGATGCACAACCATTTCAAAACTGTGTGTATTATTTATGACAATTTTCTCTGAACAGCATCAAAAAGGCATGGTAAGTCTCCATTTTCATAATGAAGTCGTTTAAATGGAATCTCTGAGAAGCATTTAAATTAAGAAACACAAAGACTTTGATTCTAACTATAAATGCTGCTATATATTTGGCTGGTGCCCCAAATATGTGATTCAACTTATTCCTCGTTTTAGTTTTCAGGGACTAGAAAACTGAATCTAGTAGGCTGTTCCACCATTACCTCAAATATTACACATTTAAACCAAACTCTAAATCCCCCCCTCAAAAACCAGCTCTTCCTGTGCCCAAGTCTTGTTGCCCTGATTTTCCTAATCATTGTGACCTGAAACACTGGGGTCATGAGTGCTTTTGTCTTTGACAGTCATATCCAAGACCTTTCATTAACCATTGGTTGGCAAGGTATACTCTGCAGGGGTCACAGTTACTGAGAAAAGAAGGAAGGCCAGATACCAGGGAACTAAGACAGAACATGCCCAGAAGAATTGCATAGTAGCTAAAATGGCTAGAGAAAACAGGGCTGGTGAATAGCTACAGTGGTAGTGAGGTAACTGGCCAGAGCCTCTTCATGCTTCCCAAAGCTGCATAAGATATGCATGGCAGAACCAGAAGCAGCTAAGGCTCTGGGCATCTTCATGAGTAGGTGAAGCTAGAGACCAACAGGCAGTGAAGAAAGTTCATAGCACTGAAACCAAAGATGGCATGCGGGTGACTGTGAGGAGTCTGTATCTAAGAAGGTCAGAGGGTCTTGTTTGGAGTTCTGGTGCTATGACCTTGGGCAAGTTATTTATCCTCACTGACTGTCCATTTTCTCACACTGTAAACAGTTAATAAGGTCACCTACATCATGAGATTATTGTAAGAACTGAACAAAATCAAGTATGTGAAAAGCCTTATAAATATTAAAAAGTTTTGCAAGTGGGCTGGGCACAGTGGCTCACACCTGTCATTCCAGCACTTTGGGAGGCTGAGGTGGGAGGATCACCTGAGGTCAGGAGTTTGAGAACAGCCCAGCTAACATGGTGAAACCTTGGCTCTACTGAAAACACAAAAATTAGCCCGGGTGGTGGCGCACACTTGTAATCCCAGCTACTCGGGAGGCTGAGGCATGAGAATCGCTTGAACCCGGGAGGCAGAGGTTGTAGTGAGCTGACGAGATTGTGCCACTACACTCTAGCCTGGGCAACAGAGTGAGACTCCATCTCAAAAAAAAAGAAAAAGTTTTGCAAGTGAAAACATTTTTTCTCTCTTCTTTATGCTTACTGAGGAAAATACAATGCCCCATCCAAATCACAGCTTGATTTGAGAATAGTTTCTTGTGTTCGTTTTTTGAAGTGGAGAGCAAAAAGTGCCAATGTAGCATAGATAAAATTAACTCTGAGATATATTATTAAAAGCATTTGCAGCTTATTCAAGAAATGTGTTATGAATGATGTTAAAAACTGCAACACAATTCTCATTCACAGTGCAGTTCTCTGGGCATTATTAGATGACTCTTGATTCTCCCATACGGGAATTATGCACCTTCTAAATAATGGCAAATTGTTAAACGTGGGTGGGCTTTGCCCAGCTTTGCTCCTGAACTATTACATCGCCCCAGCACTATCACGTGGCATATGTTAAGAGAATGCAAAGTGGTTTAAATGGTAATATCATAAACATATAATGGAAATATAAGGTTCCTAGGAAAACAAAAATGAAGCAAAATGGAAGTTTTTAAAGATAAACAGACATATTTCTGAATTATTTGTTTCTAGACTTTAATTCACATTGTTGTTCCCTATCAAGTATGGAAAAATAAGTTTTAACCTAAGATATATTTAAGAAATCAGTAAAAGCAGAGATTGGCAAATTATAGTTTGCAAGTCTAATTTGGACCACTGCCTGTTTTTGTTTGGCCTATGAACTAAGAATAGTTTTAACATTTTTAAATGATTAAAAAAAACAAAAACAAAGGAAGGATATTTTCTGACATTTCAAAATTATATAAAATTCAAATCTCAGTGTTCATAAATAGTCTTACTGGAACACAGCCATGCTTACTCATTTATAGATTGTCTATGGCTGATTTTCCACTACAACAACAGAGACAAGTAGCTGTAATGAGACCACAAAGCCTGCAAAAATAATTACTCTCTGGCACTTTACAGAAAAAGTTTGCCAACTTCTGAGTAGAGAATATATGAAGCCTAATTCTATAAATACCATCAAATATGCTTATTAATAATGATCAGTTTCTGATAGGAAATCAACCTTATTAGTTTCCACAAAGAATATTAAACTCATAATCATTCATTCATGCAACAATCAGTAAGGGCCTATTATGTGCCAGGCGTTTTTCTAGTGCTAGAAAAATTCTTACACTCACGGAGTTTAAATTCTAATAGGGGAAGGTAAAAACAAAATTACTAAGTAAAAGATGCATGGTAGATGTAGTTAAGTGCTGTGAAGAAAAATAAAACAGGAAGGAATGGAGTTGGGGATGAGGGTGTGGGGTGAGTAAAGAGAAGTATCTCAGTTTAGAATAGGAAAATCAGAGAAGGCCTTCACTGACAGTACTTGAGTTGAGACCCGAATGAGGTGAGAGTAATCATGCAGGTATCTTAGGGAAACACATTCATGAGAAAGGGAACAGCAAATGCAAAGGCCATAACACAGAGAGCAGTCCAGGTGTGTTTGAGAAACAGCAAGGAGACCTGGAGCGGCAGAAAATAGATGAGAGCTGTAACTGGGATGTGGATCAGTTGGGGCCTTTAAGCCACTGTAAAGAAGGACTTAGGGCTTTCCTCTAAATGGGATAATACTTAGATATGAGGTACAAGAGACTTACTCTCCTAAAGCCCGTGTACAGAACCACATATTTGCTCTATGTGAAACTAGACCTACTGTTAGTATTAATATAATAAAGATTTGATTTATATTTAAAATGTTCTAGAGGGCTGGACATCAGCTTAGTTCTTTCATCTTAGAACATATACAAGTCTCTTTTAACCTACATTTTCACGAAGTCCCATTTCCCTTTCCAAATTATTGTTTCACAAAAACCTTCTATGACTGAAGCCTAATTTCAGATTGATTTCTCTTTCTTTTCCATCTACTTCTTACTTATCCCTCTGCAACAAAACTTTAATTCTAATTATTGCTTAGAAACTGTTTTCTAAAAACAATGACTTTCCTCTAGTCAAGTTCAGTGGTCTCATCTGAGACTCATATGGAAATTCTCTCTCCTATAGGGAGAATTGCTAACCACTCCATGCACTGTTTTAATCATTTTACCTTGGCTTCTATGACTCCCTCTGCTAACTCAAAGCTCAGTGAAGTCTTAGTCTGGATTGCTGATGTCTCCTTCTTCCCCATCTATTATGGCCACCTTAATGTTTCAGTCTGGACTGCACTGCTCTTTCTCTCAAATGCATTTGTTACTGTTGTTGTTCACTTGGTTTTAAATAACTTCCTTCCTGTAACTGACTCCAAAATACACTGCTCCAGTCCCATATGTTCAGTTTTCTAAAAGTCATCTCTCTACCCTAGTATGTGCTGCCACTATTTGAAACTAAACATTTGAAAAAGGAGATCCTTTTCCCAAGAAACTTTAATTATTCCATTTTTCTAAGGCTTCCACACACAATTTAAAGTAACTTAATCTCTTCAAGTTGTATATAATTTATTACTACCTTCTGACAAGACTTGTTAACTGAATTCCTATAATACTTATCATTCATGTTCACAGTTTCCTTTTTGATATAAATTCTGATCATCTTAAAAGCCTCAGGCCAGACATCATCTTGTTGCTGGCTTTTCCCGCATTTCCAGCCACCCCTGGAATAACAGAACCTTGAGATTCAAGAAATTTAATTTCTATTCAATTAAGTAATAATTTCTAAAATATTTCTAAAAGATGATCACCAGCCTCTGGTTGAATACAAGCATGTAGCATGGTGCCGGATAAATCTTAAGAATTTAATAAATGGTTGGAGTTATTATTGTTCCTGCTCTTAAGAGTATAGACTCTGCAACCAGATCACCTGGATTTCAATCCCAACTCCACCATTTACTCAATGTGTAATCTTGAGCAAGGTACTAAACTTCCCTGTTGTAAAAGAGATTTAATAACAGTGCCTACTTCATAGGACTTTTAAATAAAGGTAAAGGACTTAGAACACTACCCAGCGCATAGTAAACACTACGTATTTGTTAAGTGAAATTACTGGCTCACTACTTCAACAAAAGAACAGTCTTCAATGTGGCTGGATCCCACTGTCAGAAAGCTCTTTCTTTCTTAATTCTTCAAATTCTGCCTTCCTTCCTAGGTATATACCCGAGATAACCAACAACATATGCCCACATAATAAAAATGTTCATAGTAGCATTATTCATAATAGCCAAAAAGCAGAAACAACCCAGATACCTATAAGCTGATGAACAGATAAATAAAATGTGGTATATCCATAAATGAAATGTGTGGCCACGAAAAGAAATGACATTCTGATACATGCTACAACATGGATCAACCTTGAAAACATGCTAAGTGAAAGAAGCCACACACAAAAGGCCACATATTATATAATTCCATTTATATGAAATGTCCAGAATATGCAAATCCATAGAGATAGAAAGTAGATTAGTGTTGCCAGGAGCTGTAAAGAAAGGGAAATAGATAGTGACTGCTAAGCAGTAGAGAGTTTCTTTCAGGGTGATAAAAATGTTTTGAAATTAGAAAACAGTGGTGGTCTCACAACTCTGGAAATACTAAAATCTACTAAATTATACACTTTAAAAGGGTAGATTTTATGACACATAAATCATGTCTTAACTTTTAAAAGAACAAACTTTGTCTCTCTACAATTTCCAGGTTATCTCTACCCTCTAGAACAGAAAAGAACAAGCCTTCTGCTTCTCTTACACATAGCCCTTCAAGAATCTGAAGATAGTTACGTGGGCCTTTTGTTTTCTTTTTTCCAAGATTCAATGCTTTGGCGTATTCCTCAGTATAAAGTTATTTCCAGGCTTCCTCACCTTTTTAGTGGTGCTTCTATGCTTAACAGTAGTAATAATAATCAGAATGACCAAAATTGTCTGCCTCCCTTCCCAGGTATATACCCGAAGTAGCTGAAAACATATTTTCTAAGTACTTAACTATGTATTATATATTTGCTAAGCATCTGATAGCTATTGTTTCTTGTATTATTCGCTACAGTGCTATATTATAATATCCATTTTATATATGAGGAACTCAAAGCTTAGAAAGATTAAGATTTCACAACCAGGCTGGGCACGGTGGCTCACCTGTAATCCCAGCACTTTGGGAGGCTGAGGCGGGCGGATCACGAGGTCAGGAGATCGAGACCATCCTGACTAACACGGTGAAACCCCACCTCTTCTAAAAATATAAAAAATTACCTAGGCGTGGTGGCAGGCGCCTGCAGTCCCAGTTACTCGGGAGGCTGAGGCAGGAGAATGGTGTGAACCTGGAAGTCAGAGGTTGCAGTGAGCCGAGATCGCGCCACTGCACTCCAGCCTGGGCAACAGAGCAAGACTCTGTCTCAAAACAAAAAAAAAAAGAAAAGAAAAGAAAAAAAAAAAGATCACAGCTACTAGATGGGAGAGGCAGGATTCAAACCCAAGCAGACTCTACAGTGCATGTGCTTCAACACTAGGCTATCCTGCCTCCCCGTCACTGGATGACTCCAGTTCATCAAAAACCTCTAAAAAGTGAGGCTCAAAATGGAAAAAGGCTTAACACATGTTCTCACCAGTGCAGCAGAGAGCTGAACAATGACCTCCTGATCTGGACACTATGCTTTTACTATTTCATGGTAAGCTCTTAAACTGGGGAGGCATCGTGAGAGCGCAGTTCAAGAAAGAGTAATGCTCCCACTCATACCCAATGGATATGTGTACTTTTTTAGAAGCCACAAAACACTACTATGTGCTACGGAATACACACTCAGCTAAAACATTCAGAGCCTTATTTCACATGCACTACTATTGTGCCCTATTTTTCTCAAAACACTTGTAGCACACGTTTTTTGAACCCAATAATTGGAACTGTCATTCATTCCTTTTAAATTTGTCATATTGAGTCTTTACTCCAAGTTTCCTTGATTGAGACAACTTTTACATTATACTCATATAATCACAGAATTTCAGAACTGATCTCAGAAACCAAATGGTCTGAACTTCTATAGCACTGAAAAGCACACCAAAGTTAACTGATCTACCCAAAGCTGGTTATCTGTGAATCCAGCAATTTCCCCAGTTTTACACATATATCTCTACCTTCACCTAGACCTTGCAATGAAATAGCACTTAACTGAAAGTGCATGACTAAGTCTTGCCCCAAGACTAGTACCTATTCAATCAACTCTAACATCCTAAATGGACCAGTATCCTATCCATACCTCTCCCTCTCCCTAAGGACAGTCTGGAAATTCCTTGCTCAACCTGAGCATATGACTAAAATAATAATCTTTCTTAAGCATAATTTTGATGTCATTCTTCTACTCAGAAACTAGCAACAGTATTAATACCAAGCCTTTCAAATCCAAGTTCTTTACAATCTCTGATCTGCTTGTCTGTCTCATTCCAATCATCTAACCATCTTACTCTTTAGTAATCCATAACTCAAACACTCCATATTATTTCCACAATCTTGTCTACTGTCCCCTATATTAGAATCTTTTTAATTTCCAGTGAGAAACATCATGCTTCCTTTCTGGTATATCTGGTATATTTCCAACTTATGTTCTTTCCTTCCATCATTCTTTGAAAAATCTGCTGTAAGATTCAAAAATCTTACTGTCCTACAGTAAGCCTTCTCCAAATCATCCCACCTATCTCTGATCCTTTCAACAGTAGATGCAATGCCATGTCATGCACTACACTGGCTCCACTGGTATGGTTCTTCTTTATTTAAGCCACTGTTATGTCTTTGCTGTACCTTTCTCAAACTCCCATCTAGTCAGTTTTTGTGGGGAAGAGCTTGTCTTGAACCCTTGGTGTAGGTTCCCTGAATACCTGAGTACCTAAACCCCACTAAGTAGCTGGTTCCAAAGCAGGCTAAATTTCATGTGATGGATAAAGTCAGTCTCTCAATCCGAATATTCTACAAAATCCATCTCTACTCTGTGATCTGTCTGGCAGAATAACAGGCCAAATCAACCTAATAGTCATCCTGAGGTATAGAATTATCCTTCACACCCCAGGAAACTAAGCAGCATTATGGACATGGGAAGAAAGGGGAGTAATAGGTGAGATAGTCAGAAATAACAGACCCTTGTTTCCTAAGGCAGGAGATCTTTCAACCTGCAAATCCCTACTCAACTATGGTATAAGGAGAACATATACTCTGTTAGTCTTGGTGGAAAGTAAGGTTCTCTGTTTAAAAACAAGGGCTTAAATAGTTGTCTGCTTAAGATGCCTAAAGTTTCATTTGGTTAGAGGGTGAAAATATGGCTAAACACCCAACATTCCCTACAAATCTATAATTCGATTAAGCTACCCAGTACACATTTTGGAAAATAGTCTACCACTTGAACTAAAGGTGTATATTCTAAAAAATAACCACAAAATTCTAACAAGATGCCTTTCATCCCCAAAATTATATGAATGTTTCCCTCCTGTAGGGAATTTATTATTTTCATAATTGTCTCTTCAATGTCTCTCAGTGACTTCTACTTACTCTCTCTTCTCTAACATTGGAATTCTGAAAGAACATACTTCGCAGATGAGGTTGTGAATACAGAGAAAGGTTTGGGAGGGAAATTTTTCCATTTTTTTTTTTTTTATTATACTTTAAGTTCTAGGGTACATGTGCATAACGTGCAGGTTTGTTACATATGTATACATGTGCCATGTTGGTGTGCTACACCCATCAACTCGTCAGCACCCATCAATTCATCATTTATATCAGGTATAACTCCACAATGCAATCTCTCCCCCCTCCCCCCTCCCCATGATAGGCCCCAGTGTGTGATGTTCC
>NC_045434.1:101172745-101202255 GCF_002776525.5 Piliocolobus tephrosceles | reverse complement strand
GATGTGGTGCTGAGAAGAATGTATATTCTGTTGACTTGGGGTGGAGAGTTCTATAGATGTCTATTAGGTCCGCTTGGTGCAGAGATGAGTTCAATTCCTGGATATCCTTGTTAACTTTCTGTCTCGTTGATCTGTCTAATGTTGACAGTGGAGTGTTGAAGTCTCCCATTATTATTGTATGGGAGTCTAAGTCTCTTTGTAAGTCTCTAAGGACTTGCTTTATGAATCTGGGTGCTCCTGTATTGGGTGCATATATATTTAGGATAGTTAGCTCTTCCTGTTGGATTGATCCCTTTGCCATTATGTAATGGCCTTCTTTGTCTCTTTTGATCTTTGATGGTTTAAAGTCTGTTTTATCAGAGACTAGGATTGCAACCCCTGCTTTTTTTTGTTCTCCATTTGCTTGGTAGATCTTCCTCCATCCCTTTATTTTGAGCCTATGTATGTCTCTGCATGTGAGATGGGTCTCCTGAAGACAGCAGACTGATGGGTCTTGACTATCCAGTTTGCCAGTCTGTGTCTTTTAATTGGAGCATTTAGTCCATTTACATTTAAGGTTAATATTGTTATGTGTGAACTTGATCCTGCCATTATGATATTAACTGGTTATTTTGCTCATTAGTTGATGCAGTTTCTTCCTAGCCTCGATGGTCTTTACATTTTGGCATGTTTTTGCAATGGCTGGTACCGGTTGTTCCTTTCCATGTTTAGGGCTTCCTTCAGGGTCTCTTGTAAGGCAGGCCTGGTGGTGACAAAATCTCTAAGCATTTGCTTATCTGTAAAGAATTTTATTTCTCCTTCACTTATGAAACTTAGTTTGGCTGGATATGAAATTCTGGGTTTAAAATTCTTTTCTTTAAGAACGTTGAATATTGGCCCCCACTCTCTTCTGGCTTGTAGAGTTTCTGCCGAGAGATCTGCTGTCAGTCTGATGGGCTTCCCTTTGTGGGTAACCCGACCTTTCTCTCTGGCTGCCCTTTTTTTCCATTTTAAACTCCATAAACTAATCTGAATACTTATCAGGTCCATAAAGATATATTTATGACTTTTTCTTTAAAAGTCTCAGCTGGGCACAGTGGCTCACACCGGTAATCCCAGCACTTTGGGAGGCCAACGCGAACAGATTGCTAGAGTGGAAGTTCAATACCAGCCTAGGCAACACAGGCAACATGGTGAGACCCTCCATCTCAAAAAAAAAAAAAAAAAAAAAACAACGTGTCATTTCTGACATTAAGAGGTCCACATTTTCATTGTTACTGTTCAAACATACACGTGGGGTTAGGTGTAGAAAAGTAAAGGAAGGAAGAAAACAGAGAAAAACAAGGGATTCCTCCTAATGGAACTAGAAAACATTCCATTTGAAGGATACCCCTACAGTTCCCTCTCACTTAAGCAGATGAAAACCAGACCCCAACTCTCACATCTCAGCAGCAGCCTGGATTAGTTTACATGTAGCCACTTTACAGATTTCAAGGAAGCTGGGATCTGAATAGCAATTCCAATCTATCTGGCAATGGCTGCAGTTCAGGATCAGTCTCCCTAGTAATACATTTGTTCTTTCACGTTTCCTAAGTGAATAGCCACTCGTCTAGAGAAAAGCTTAAAACAGTGTAGCAGCTTGTGTTAGCTCCAAGATGACTGAAGTCTGAGCAGGAAATAAGCCCCTTTTCCAAATAAAAGCCAGTGTTCTCTCCCCTTGTTTTTCCACCGAATGTTCTGTATCAGCAGGGTGAGGCCAAATTGTATCCAGGGCTTTGCTGCAGTTCTGTCTTTAGCCTTTTTTTTTTTTTTAACGAGGATTTGGCCATTTAAAAAAAAAAAAAAAAGCAAAATCCTACCACATACAAGAAGAAAAAGAGAGGCATGCTTTCTTTACAAAACAGCTATTTCAAAATCATGATTTTTAAAAAACTATACAGAATGTGGAACGAAGGGGAAAAAAAATGTCTCATGTGGGTTGCGTCGGCACTGCAGCTGCTCCTCATTAAAGCTCCTCTTTACTCCCTCTGGGCTAGTTTCCAGCAGAAAATTCTTTAAACAGAACTCTGCTTTCAACCCACTTTCTTCTTGCGCTGGGCCTCTTGGCCCCCCAATCCGCAGTGGCAGCCTGCCCTAGCTGAGCTCTAGAGGGGGGAGCTGTCGTTAAGGTAAATGAGGTAAGGGCAGGGGAAAAAACTAACAAAACCCAGAAACCAAATTAAGCATCGGTCAGTAACAAAGGTCTGCAGTTTGAAAGGCTCCAAATCAGTCTGTTCTTTCCTGTGACCATAATGCCAGCTTAGTTTCCTGCCCCCCTTCTTTGTCCCCCCTGTTAAAGTAGATAAAAATAATTGCTAACAGCCAAGGCTAGCTGTAACCAGTGAAAGTTCCTATGTAACATTCAATTCCCAAGGCTCTGAATACAAACTTATAGGTACCCCAGAGGCTATAGAATCAAGTCTAAACTTCTAGGCTGGCATTCAGGAGGCCTAACCCACCTACTGGTCTAGCCTCACCGGTCTCTCTCCTTTCAGTACCTCCTGGCTGAGGTCTGATGGGTTTGTCAACTTTTTAATTCTGTCACTCTGTGTAAAGGTAACTAACTAGGTTATGCTAATTACCGACTTTGTTTTAAAAACATGCCTGAGGACTTCTAGTTAACTTCCTGGTAAAGAGGGGAAGAAAAGGGAAGAAGCTCTGTCATACCGACTATTTCTTGCCATTCCCACTCTACTCTCAACCCCACCTTCCCTCAAAAAAAGAAAGAAAAAAAAAGGAAATACTATAGCTTACTCAGCAAAAAGGAAAAACAAAAAGAACTTTTTAAAAAAGTATTTGTGTATAGATTAGTGTCCAGAACTGGGATGCTTGTGGTAAAACACACTTTCTAGTGTAGTTTCTTTTTCTAGGGCCTTACTAGTTCTATGTGAA
Source organism: Piliocolobus tephrosceles (assembly GCF_002776525.5). Taxonomy (NCBI): domain Eukaryota; kingdom Metazoa; phylum Chordata; class Mammalia; order Primates; family Cercopithecidae; genus Piliocolobus; species Piliocolobus tephrosceles. The sequence goes on along the minus strand of NC_045434.1, from coordinate 101,199,345 downwards.
GGAAACAAAGTATACAATATCTCACTCTCACACACGCGCGCACACACACACACTTTTATCACAACTAATACACAAAGACTACCAAATACTGCAGGGCAGCTCATTTTTCTACTATGTAAATTCAGCTTCCTGGACAGACCATTTCTGCTTTTCTTGTAGAAGTATTTCAGAAAATGTTAATCTTGGTTCCCACATTAGGTTGCATGCTTCCAAATTAAAAGTTTCCCACAGGAAAAGAACTTCACGGGGAATTGTGAGGCTGGGAATTATCTCTGAAACTCCACCTCACTTAGTTTACATGTGTTCAGGTTTTTCACCCCCTCATCTGAATAAAGCATTAAATGCACATTGATTTTAATAAACCTAAACCAAAAAGAAGCTGAAGTCATACGGACTTTAAAGCTGTTGATTCACAGCATCATTCATCTTCACTGCAGACTATGAAATCAGTAACCACTGCAATGAGAAACCATGCTTTATTTATACAAGAACTTTGCAAACATCCTTATCTTCCAGTTTACAGTCTAGGCTCATTTATCAGAACTCAAAGGCTGAGCTGAGCACCTACTCTCTTCAATCATCACTTGAAAGATCAGGAAGGGGCACACAGTGTTAAAAGACTTGTGTTGTTGCTATAACAGAAGGTGGTCTTTCCTCTGTGTTCCAGAACACAATCAGGATCTTACCATATTTCACTGCACTGGACCCTGAGAAAATATCTACTTGTAATTAAAACATGGTAAACACATTCTAGACATATGAGTTTATAAAAAACACCCTTCAATGTAATGGAAAAAACTGAATGAGTTAGCTCAGTTGTTCCCAAGCTATGGGCTGTGGAGTTATTGCAAGGGATCCGCAGTCCTTATAAACCACTTTCTAAACTACTAAACAGTGTCTTGTCCATATTTAAATATATGTATATGCTGTTATGACTAGTAAAATATAAAGATATATTAAATGATTCCTGAATTCTTAGATTTTGACAGTATACATTGTATTCAAACACCACATTGAGAAACTGTTTCATCTCAAGTTCTCTCCTTTATGCACTATACTGCTGCTAAACACTTTTCAGCTCCTAGAAAATGCTACAGTACACCTAAAATTTCATTAAGTCTCAACTTAAATGTTATTTCCTATGAAAAACAGCCTTGACACCCCCTCTGTTCTTATAACCCTGAGACTGTGTCACTCATTAGCCTTTATTATGATTATTTGTTAACAGACTAAAATTATTAATTCTCATACTCCCAGTGTAACACAATGATTGGGATATAGAAGGCATTCAACTATTCAGTGCAGAAGCAAAAGGTCAAAATGAAGGGTTTTGTGGAATCTTTACTAACCCTTAAAAAGACCCTATAAATACACTTGAAGTTTGGGAACAACTAGGTTGAGCTATTTACCTAAAGGATTTTCAAAACTAATTTAAGACTCCTGATATATAGACTACTTCTTAACCCGCGCTCACCCCTAAATCAGTCAAATTATGCCAACTCCATGCAAAGTAGATTATTTTTTAACCACTTTCCCTCCCATCCCCCAAATATGAAGTTAACCAACACACACAGAGAGGCATGTGTGCATATGCAGGCATATACACACACATACACAAACAGTCCTCATTCCCTCTTGCACTTTTATTAGTCTTTCATCGATTGTTGATAAAAGACTGACTACATAAACCACCAGGGACCTGGATCCCTGACTAAAAAAAAAAAAAAAATCCTACAAAGTGGCCTCAATAGCATGAACTGCTAGATTCTGTAGTGACTGCCAGTGAAAATTAAAGAAGATCTCTAGAAAGAAAAATAAGTGTTGGAGCCTTCTTTCCATTCCCCAATGTTGGTGGATGACCACCTTCAAAGTTCTGAAGTCCAAAAAGTATCTAAAAGCAGAATAATTTAAAAAGCTTACTGTTTGGTCTGAAAAGATTTTCCTAGTTCAAAAACAACTGTACCTATTTGGATACCAAAAATGAGAAGATATAGTGCAGAATCTTTAGATTGCCTAATGGGATCTGGAGAAACAGCTCTTAGTCCCAGTCTACATTCTAATGAGTTATGTAATAAAGGCTAATTCACTTAGCTGTATTATGCCTCAGGCTCCTCACTTATAAAACAAAATGAGTGACAAAGGTACTTTCCAAAGTCCCTTTGACCTCCTAAGTGTGATGACTCTATAATCTTGGCCTTTGAAGTCCCTTGGCAATACCAAGGGACATCATGGTATTGGGTGTCTGTGGTTGTATATGTCTTGACCACTGTTCCACTCCAAGCAGGGGATCCTAGGGCAAGAACTGTACTGTGTCTCTTTTTTAATATCCCTCACAGTGCCCATCACCCTCTAGTTGCAGATAGTTCAATACACACTTATGTAAATGAATTGTTCCACAACTCACACTTTCAGCTAGCCCCTCACAGATGCGTAAGAAAGCAAAGAACAACCAAACAGAAGGAACAATATATTTAAACAAGATAAGGGGAATGAAAAAAGAATCTTGCATTTAAAGGGGATAGAAAAGCCTAACCATCTTCTCCCAAACAACTGGCCAACCTGAGAGCCTGTTTTCTTGAGCATAGAGTGGTGGTAGATATCTCAGTCTCTATGGAATCTGACCTGCTGACGAGTTATACAAAGCTAAAACTGACTGAAGTGTGTATGTAAGACAACAGTCTGGGAAGAGAAGCACTAAATTTAAGCTCACAGGGAATCAACCACTTAAGTAAACTCAGATAGAACTTTATCCAGATCTCATTTTTATGCATCCTCTCTACAAAGCATAAATGCTTATCTTACTCACTTCCCATCTCATGATGCTATCATTAATTCTCGTAAAATTTAGAAAAGAATAGGTGATGTCTCCTAATGAGAGAGTTTGCTTCTGTCACGAACTGTGACAGTCAGTGTCAGCCTTTGCCTGGAAGAAAATGAGTCACTTTTTCATTAGTAATCAAGTTATGTCTATTTTTTAAGAGTGACCCAGAAATTCAAGGCCATGAGTTTCAGCAATACAAGACAGAGAATCAGACACCACAAACATCGTATACAAATAGAATTAAGACAGAAAAATTAAAGTCAAGGAGGTACAGAGTTACTTTTCAGGATGATTGAGGTTTCAGAAAGGGCAAGTTGCCCCGAAAAATAATCCTCAAGATGTGTCTGGCTTACACAACAAGAACCAGTATTTCAAAATCTTAAAGTGACAGGCAGTTAAACGACTAAGGCACTACCATCATCTAGGCAAGAGAATCTTAACCACTATCAAATGTTTTCCACACAGAATAGGCAGCCCTAGTTTATTCTGGATAATTGAGGGTTTAGATATGTACTATATAATCAGAGGAAACAAGCAGTAAACGACCTGAGCGAATTTGGGGTAACCAAACACTTGGCTAACAGATGCTTCCTTACTCTGGATCCCTCATATGAATCAGATCTGGTCAGCGATATGCTGGACAGAAGATATTTAAGATACCTGAATTCTCAACTAAGGGAATGAACTATGCAGTACATGAAAACCAACCCTTGGCCGGGCGCAGTGGCTCAAGCCTGTAATCCCAGCACTTTGGGAGGCCGAGATGGGCGGATCACGAGGTCAGGAGATCGAGACCATCCTGGCTAACCCGGTGAAACCCCGTCTCTACTAAAAACTACAAAAAACTAGCCGGGCGAGGTGGCAGGCGCCTGTAGTCCCAGCTACTCGGGAGGCTGAGGCAGGAGAATGGCATAAACCCGGGAGGCGGATCTTGCAGTGAGCCGAGATCCGGCCACTGCACTCCAGCCTGAGCGACAGAGCGAGACTCCGTCTCAAAAAAAAAAAAGAAAACCAACCCTCTTCTTAGTGCCTCTGTTTTTCTGTTACTTCCCCTATCCCAACCCATTCTTGCGCTTGCCTTAGAGATTCTCAGATTCTGATTTTCCTTGCAAAACATGGTCACAAGCCTACCTGGCTCTCGGTCTGGCAGAAGTGCAAGAATCAAGAGTCAAGGCCAAAAAGGTCTGAGGGAAGGAAGGTAATTGCTCCCAGCTTCCGTCTCTTCCTGTCCCCGGGTCCTCTCCTTTACCCTCACTCTAGGCATTCTACCTCCAAACATTCAAGTTAACATGCGCTAAAGGAATGATTTTCTAAATCACTTACCTGTCACTGTGAAACTAGATTAATCCACATACTGGTTTAGTATAACCTCACACAAACTGGTGTATACACAAAAGAGAGCAATCAAGATGTAGAAAATGTTTGAAACTGTGTCATTAAGAAAAAGTGATGAAGAAATTGGTTATTATTCCAGGAAATAACAGTCCCTTCTAGTCTCCTCAGCTCCCTTCCTCTCACCCTTCTCCTACCTATCCATCTTCTAAGGTACCACTAATATTCAAAGATTTAGGATTTAAGCAGTGCACCAAAAGTCCTCTGATTTTACTCTTTCATCCCACAGTAGTTGTTCCTTTGTCTGATTCTCCATAGTTACTATCTGTGCCCCTACACTGGGATATTACAGACTGTTTTATTTTACACATCTCTGTATGGTTCATCTCCCCAGCAAGACTTCAGAAGACTGCCATCATGTCTTACGCAGGACAAACTGCATTCATTGTCAGACACTCTCTGGGTACGTATACTTGTGAATAAAGAAGTCAGGTAACACAGGCCTCTTGGGCTTTTCTGTCTATTGACAATACCTATACAGTGATCAGTTATAGTAGCCTGCTCAATAAATACTAGTGTGATAAAAATGAAACTTTTGTTTGAAAAGTGAGGATTCTATGGTGCTTAGAGTCAATCTAACCTTCAGTGTTCAGCATACAGGATTATAGACAGTGACTGCAGGAAAATGACCTGAATCTATACAGATTTAATACCCTAAATGCTACTGTTCTACATAAATCCTAATCATATTATTTTCTTATTAACACCTACCTTTCTCCTCATATTTATGTGAAGGCAAAAAACTAGATAGAATGCTCTAGTTGAATGTGTTCACTGAATAATATCACCCATCACTTAAATAATGCCTTTCTTAGTCTTTATTTTCACTTTTCTTTCATAAAACCCTTTTCATAAAGATCAAGTAGAAGACTGTTTAGGAGAAGAGCATTTCTTTTTTTTTTTTTTGAGATGGAGTCTCACTCTGTCGCCCAGGCTGGAGTGCAGTGGCGCAATCTCAGCTCACTGCAAGCTCCGCGTCCTGGGTTCACGCCATTCTCCTGCCTCAGCCTCCTGAGTAGCTGGGACTACAAGCACCCGCCACCAAGCCCAGCTAATTTTTTTGTATTTTTAGTAGAGACGGGGTTTCACCGTGTTAGCCAGGATGGTCTCGATCTCTTGACCTCGTGATCTGCCCGCCTGGGCCTCCCAAAGTGCTGGGATTACAGGTGTGAGCCACTGCGCTCGGCTAGGAGAAGAGCATTTCAAGCAGAAATTAACTGCATTACTTTTTCATAGGGGAAGGCTGATGGAGTCTAAGAATTGGCAATACATTTTCGGACACAGAGCACTAAGTGCTAGTGAAGGTCACTGACAGTGAATAAACAGGATCTAGAAAACGTGCAGAAATCCAAGAGAAAATTTAACTTACCTTACATTGGGGTGTAAGGTAAAACTCAACCAGGAGAAATATGAAAACAAAATGCATAACACAGTCACATGTGCACACGTGTGTGCATACACACATATGAAAGGAGGGCAGAAAGACACTAAACTTCATTCCTAACTACTGAATGTTGAGAGGAGGCCTAATGAAAACCTCTATCACACCCACATATTTATGCTAGCTTAACAAATTTCAAAGTGCTTGGAAATTTTTGGATGATTACTTTTTTTCATATTCTGATATCCCCCATTTCTTTGCTATCCTTGATAAGGGCAGATATAGACAAAATAAAAGAATTTAATTAAGCTTCTCCAGATCCTAAAAGAGAAATAACTTCTCATTTTGCTTAGTCACAAAAAAAGGGAGAAAAAAAGAATTCCTATGTGAAATTAATGGTGCTAATGAGACATGCCTGAACAATAAGAAACTTCACATAAGATTATGATTAACCTGGAGACTGTGTTGAAAGAAAGCTACCTAAATTCACATCTATTAATGCCAGGCTGCAGGCCAAAATTTGTTGATTTAATTTCTTGGCAATAACCCAAGACAGCTAAAACGATACAGGCAGAGCCTAAGAACCAGATTCTCCTACCTCTTCACTGAACACTGAAATATATAAAGGTACCAACTGAAAGAATAAAAATTAGTTGAAAAGAGTATGGAAATTATGTTGCTATGTGTTAAGCTACTAACTAGTGAGGCACAGTGGTTCAGGCCTGTAATTCCAGCCCTTTGGGAGGCAGAAGTGGGAGGATCACTTAAGCCCAGGAATTCAAGATCAGCCTGAGCAACATGTGAGATCGTGTCTCTATAAAAAGTTTTAAAAATGGGAGACTGGGCCGGGCGCGGTGGCTCAAGCCTGTAATCCCAGCACTTTGGGAGGCCGAGACGGGTGGATCAGGAGGTCAGGAGATCGAAACCATCCTGGCTAATACGGTGAAACCCCGTCTCTATTAAAAAATACAAAAAACTAGCCGGGTGAGGTGGCAGGTGCCTGTAGTCCCAGCTACTCGGGAGGCTGAGGCAGGAGAATGGCGTAAACCTGGGAGGCGGAGCTTGCAGTGAGCTGAGATCCGGCCACTGCACTCCAGCCTGGGCGATAGAGCGAGACTCCGTCTCAAAAAAAAAAAAAAAAAAAAAAAAATGGGAGACTGAGGCAGGAGGACGGCTTGAGCCTAGGAGGTGGAGGCTGCAGTCATCCATGATTGCCCCACTGAACTCAAGCCTGGGTCACAGAGGGAGATGCTAGTAACCAAGATTTCCTTTACAAAAGACCCCTTAGGGACATATCATATTTGATAAAGGATTTTAATAGGACATAAGTATTAATAAGAATCACTTAGGAATGGTACTGTTAAAGGGTCCAGATCTCAAGTCCTAATACAACGAAAAGCCTCACAGGACATACTCATATGCATCTGTAACTCACTATGCAAATGTAAGGTGCCATATTCAACAACTTGTGACTTTTGTGCTGGCAACATTTATCAGAAATCACTGAATTTAACCTGTCTCAATTTAACAACTGCATAAATCTGTCTGGATTTGCTCCTGTTTCATTAGTAAAAAGAAAGGAGAAGTTTCAAATTAGTTCTCTCTACTGAAGCATACTTTCATGGACAATATCCTCTATCCCTACCTTCACTGCCCTCTTCTCATATTTCATCCATAGTTATTACATTGAGCTTTCATGCAATATTCACCAAACCTGGCCCATGTACACTCACGTAACTACATGCAGATTCAGTGTTCTAGTATGACATGAGGTACTCAAGCCTACCTAATGCTACTGTCTTTAAATTTAGAAATCACATAAAGCAGTGTTTTAATCATATTCCTCATCTGAAAATTCCTCCTTTCGTATACTTTCAAATGTTCCACACTTCCTTTTCAGAAGGTTCCATTTGAACTACCAACTTAAAACAGGTAATTCTGTCCCATTTTATTGATAGGGAAACCGAGACTCAGGGTGACAGCACATTTTCCACGAGTATATCTCAGGTCCGCTAAAGAGTGATGGGATCTTGAGCAAATTATTTAACTTCTCTTAGCTTCCATACAGTCTCTCTCTCACATAAGGATTAAAGTAAATACATGTAAACTACTTAATTGAGAACAGACCCTAAAATGCAATAAGTGCTCAGTACATGTTAGCTAGCATCATAGACTTTAACTTGCCAAAGATCCAATTGTTAATAGGAACCAGGACTCAAATTTAAGTCTATCTGGCATAAAAAGCGTATGTCCTCAGCTGGGCGCTGTGGCTCATGCCTGCAATCCCAGCACTTTGGGAGGCTGAGGTGGGTGGATCATGAGGTCAGGAGATTGAGACCATCCTGGCTAAACACGGTGAAACCCTGTCTCTACTAAAAATACAAAAAATTAGCTGGGCATGGCAGCAGGCGCCTGTAGTCCCGGCTACTCAGGAGGCTGAAGCAGGAGAATGGTGTGAACCTGGGAGGCAGAGCTTGCAGTGAGCCTAGATAGCGCCACTGCACTCCAGCCTGGTGACAGAGCAAGACTCTATCTCAAAAAAAAAAAAAAAACCATGTCCTCTTCATGTCACCAGTCAAGGATCTTCTATGACCCTTACTCCACTCACCAGTGCCAGGCTGAACCATACTAGTTCATGAGACAAAAGAAAAAATCAGTAGTACTGATCTCCTTATTTAAAATTTTGATAATTTTCAATTTATTTTGCATTAATTTTGATTTTTTGAACAACTACATACAAATATTATTGATTTCAATTACTGAGTTGTTTTGGCACTCTCTTAAATTTCACAAGTGAGGCCAGTGCCTTACTCACCTCACCATGGTCCCAGTCCTGCCATTCACTGGTGGCCCCGTACAGAAGGCCACATTATAGTCAGCTTATTTCATACTTGGCTTTACTTTGAATCTCTCTAAGAAGTCCAGGTTAATGAACTGGTAATTATTTTACGACTTCCCAAAGAAGTGTGAAATAATATGATAACAATATTGATTAATTGCAACTACTACCACATACTTGAGTTATCTGTTATATGTGGTATACATAAATAGCATGTAATAAATAACTCTTGAATTAAGAAATCCTGAACACATTACACTTTAAGAAAAGATTACTCTATGAAAGGTATTTAATGAGCCAAAAAACAGCATTCTTTGTTTTATGTTAAAAAGATAAACAAACTATGGAAGAGTGGCCAAGCCTCTGCTATCATTTTCCAGAAAAACTATATACACAATATTCAGCTAAATAGGCACCCTACTTGAAGGAACTAGGCTGGCAGAACCAGTTTCAGCTGAGAAGAAAGAGAAAGTGATTTAACAGCTGATATTTTTCCCTGTCTATTTCTTTGATCTGACAATGCCTCTGTGCTTCCGTGAATGCACTCACAAGAAGGTGAAGGAAAGGGAAAAATGCTGAGTCAGCCATGACTTCTGAAAATGCCTTTCTGGGGGAGAAGCACCACAACACAAACATTGCCAATGCATCCTCCATAAAAAGCTAGGTTCTAAGGGATTATGAGTGTCTCTACTCTCTACTTACTATACAGACATCTACCAAGAAGACAAAGAAGGCAATGGCTCTAGTTTTTCTTGGATGGATTCAGGAGATCTGGACCACCAACATGACTCCCTAATCCTGGCAAGGAAAATTGTTAGCTGTTAATGTTTAATGTTTATTACAGCTAGCAGACAAGTTTTAGATAAAACGTGACACAAAGTTGTATTTTATAGCACTTTATATTTATAATAATTTACCTTAAAGTGTAGTTTTTAGATCAGCACTTTGGCAAAAAGTAGACATTCTCAAATGCAAGCACCCATCTATAGGAACGTATACAACGCATGGTGACTTTCTGCTGCTACACAAACACTATGTTAGATATTTACCAAGTGGTATGTAGGAAATTCTGAAAGACCTCTTTATATTTCCAATTTTCATCATTAAAAATAATTGCAGAGTAACTTATATCAGACTAACCCTCTTGCTCTGGACAAAATATCAAAGGCACTAGAGAACCACTGAAAGCAGGCATAAACTAGAAGGGATATAAGCCTCAGAAAAAGCGAAGTAAACTATATGAAACCCACATTTACAGCTTCTTTTTTTTCCATGAAGGTACACCCCAGTCCATGCAGCAGAAGAGGAACAGTGTGTAAGCAGAAAACGGAAGTCCTGCTATGCTGAGGAGTCAGAGGTATCTGGAGCTGTCACAGCAGCTAGAACATGAGGAAAAATCCTGGAAAAGGCAGAACCACAGAGTGGGTAGCTTCAAAGGATGCATACAACTCTGCTCAAATCCTTAAATAATTCCTGACTATGCATGAGCAAGATAAGATTCAGAAACCCAAGAGGAAGTAAGAGCTGGACAGCTGAAAAGACTAAGTAGAAGGCTCCTGGGGCTGGGGGTTCCGTTCTGTCTTAGAGGGCCTTAAGGAATACCTCAGGGCTTGGTAGGCCCCTCACACTTTCCACTGAACCCCCAGGAGGGTCACATCTTGGGAATAAGAGCCCTATCCCACGACTAAGATTTATGTCACTGGACTAAGGGCAGAACAGAAGTAGGCCCACCCTAACGTGTCCTAAAATCTAGCATCCATAGGATCAAGATGATCTGCCAATCTTGACAAAATTCAACGTTCTTTAGTGGGAGACAAACTTTAAAATCTGTCACCCACAACGTCCACTAAAATAATGTAAAAGTACCATACATGTGTAAAGTAAAGGGAAACTGTACCCATTGTCCAAAGAAAGAGCAGTTGATAGAAACAGAAACACATCCACAGACAACCCAGATTTTAAGAACTAGCAGACAAAGATTTTAAATAACTACAATAAATATGTCCTCAAAATGTACATTTTGTCAATTATACAAATCATAACCTAACCTACCCCCAGAATTCTAGTGAACTTGAGTTGTCCATGATCTTTAATCAAATTGGGATTTAGAATGGTTTATATTTGAAAGCCCGAAGCAAACAACTTTAAAGTGATTAATGACATCAAATTTAATTATATATTTACACCTCCCAGAAGGACAAGAGAAAGAATAAAATATCTTATCTCTCTGTAGTGAGAGGGCTTTACTAAGATTTGACAGTAGTTATTTAACAGCAATAATTGAGTTTTATGCAAGATTACACAGGTTCTCCTTATCTGGCATCAAAATCTAATCACAGACTGATAGGGTACTTAGGCTCCCAAAAGTGAGAAAAAACAGTTGAGCTGAGTACAAAACTAATCTTCAAAAGTACTTATCTTCATCTGTCAATGTGATCTTATCAAGGATTTTTATAATTTCTATAAACAATCATTATATTTTAGCTGAATCAGTAGCATTATGCTGTCTAAACAGATAGTCGGATTCCTTCTATTTTAAAACATTTTCTACCAGTTCCCATCCCACCACTCACCACTCACCCCCACCCTGGCCCTGTAAAAGGAATTTGGCTTCAACTTTCTTTTCTTAATCCACTAAGCAATCTCATGAATAAAAAGATAATCGCATGCCCTGCATGCCTGATAGAATTTTTTATAAACCTTCTAAGTGTTTTAATATTTATTTACTATTTTGTGAAAATAATATTTACTGAACAAGCTAGATCATCTTCTTTCTCCATAGAAAAAAATGTAAGGTTGGTGAAAATATACTGAAAGCTCTGCTAAGTATACATTATTTTTGCATAAAATTTTGCTTAAAATTCTGTGGAGGTTGGCAAAAAAGCACTGTAGAATGATTGACATGGCTGCCTTGATATTGTTCTTGCTTTTTCTATGTTCACTTATGTTGACCCTGCCACTCCTAAAGATGCTAATATTACTTTTGCTGAGGTAGGGAATCACTCTCTTTATACAAGTTTTGTTGTTCATCTTGGTCTCCCAAAAGGATGGCCTCAGCAAATTTTTTCTTACTCTCTCTCAAGGAGCCTGTTTCCCTCAAAACAGGAAAGACATCTGAGGGACACACCCAGAACTGTATCCATAAGCATTCCATCCTATCAACAATTAACAAGTACCCAGGGACAGAATTTAGGCAGCTCCATTTTCATCAACCACAGGTGCCTGCCCTCAGCAGTGTTCTCCAGGAACTGGTGGCAACTTCATCTCTCCAACCTTGGTTGGCAAGTATGAGACTAGTAACCCAACAGTCCAACAAAGAACTACTGGACTTCTTCCCAACAGTGACCCTTAGGTGTCCTCTCCTGGTAAGTGCTCAGAGATTGGTCTCCCCTAGAAACCTTCTCTCCCCATGTCAGACCAAAAATACATAGGCAAACACTTAGAACCTATTCGAAATTCTCCACATGTAAGTCACCAAGTTGAAAGACCTTCAAATAGAACTAATTTACCTCTCTGTGGGGTATTACCATCCTGAATGCTATGTGAAGTAAATATATATTTTTTTAATTTTACTTTTAAGTTCTGGGATACATGTGCAGAACGTGCAGGTTTGTTATATAGGTATACATGTGCCATGGTGGTTTGCTGCACCTATCAACCCATCATCTATGTTTTAAGCTCCACATGCATTAGGTATTTGTCCTAATGCTCTCCCTCCCCTTTCCCTCCATCCCCCAATAGGTCCCAGTGTGTCATGTTCCCCTCCCTGTGTCCATGTCTTCTCATTGTTCAACTCCCACTTATGAGTGAGAACATGCAGTGTTTAGTTTTCTGTTCCTATGTTAGTTTGCTGAGAATGATGGCTTCCGGCTTCATCCATGTCCCTGCAAAGGACATGAACTCATTCTTTTTCATGGCTGCAAAGTATTCCATGGTGTATACGTGCCACATTTTCTTTATCCAGTCTATCATTGTTGGGCATCTGGGTTTGTTCCAAGTCTTTCCTACTATAAATAGTGCTGCAATAAACATACATGTGCATGTGTCCTTATAGTAGAATGATTTATAATCCTTTGGGTATATACCCAGTAATGGGATTGCTGGGTCAAATGGTATTTCCGGTTCTAAATCCTTGAGGAATCACCACACCGAAATTTTTAAAGGAGAGAACCAGTGTCTTCTTATTTAACATAAATAGATAAGAAACATGTGCATGATGATATCTACTTAGCACCTTTTAGTTTAAGAAACACATTGTTGTACAATAACTACACTAGGCACTGTACTAGGCATTAACTATGCAAAAAATGCATAAGACTGAGACCTCACGTTCTAGTAGAAGAAACACATCAACAAATGACCATAATGCAATGGGGTTAACTACCACAAGAGTTGAATAACAGAATAAAGCAAGCAACTAAGGCACCAAATGCCACAAAGAGACTAAACAAGATTTTAGTGGCCAACTCTAAGGTATTAAGTTCCCTCCCTTATTATCTCCAGTTGTATCTCCATTCTTAGAGGAGAATACACCACATTTTTCCCCCAGCTAGAAAAACTAAATGAGCAGCCCATAATAAGCTACATAAAACCTTTATTTCCAATGTTATCTTTATTCCAATCCAAACAACCTATTGTTAAGCTTTACTGTCATCACAGCTTAAAATATTTTCACTTTAGTGAAGAAAATCATTTCTGACGTGAAAAAAAAATCTTGTTTATAACATTAAAAAACAAAATCCTGGTGTCAGAACAGATCTCATTGGAAAAAAGCTGTAATTACATTTCTGGTAAGAAATAAAAATGTGTTGGATAAACTCACGTAAAATGCTTATTAAGCAAGTACCTCTACCAAAGCAAAGAAAAATTACTCCTCACAAAAGTGAAGGAAGAGAAATTTCATATTACCAAATCTTATTTATCCAGCATCTTCCCTGAAATAAATAGAATGGATATATATTCCTCTCAAAAATTTTCAATTGAGGTAGAAGAAAAAAAATTATTTGGAGGAAACCTAGAAAAGCTATTATGAAATTATCTCACAGCCTTCTTCAAACAAACAAAATGTCTTGGCTAGAGCACATGGTTGGAGAAAAAAGGAAAAAAAAAAAATGCTCTAAAGCCAAGAACTAGCCTACATTTTCCTTCATCCTTACTCTTTTATCCCCATATAATAATACACACTCACAGCCCCTGCTCCCCGCCCCATCTACACATATGCATACATCTTCCTTTCTCACTGTCTCACTTTCAGAATTAGATTTTTTACACTAGAAAACAAATACGAATATAATATTCACTTATACTGGGCAGAATATTAAAGTTGATATCTATTTGGTTTTACTTAAAAACAAAATCATAGTTAACATGTTAAGGGGAGACTCTAAGAGTATGCCTTAAACTGAAAAACACAAGGGAATCTACTATACATATATATATGTGTGTGTGTATATATATATGTATATATGTGTATATATACGTGTGTGTGTGTGTGTATATATATATATATATTTTTTTTTTTTGAGTGCAATGGCATGGTCTCAGCTCACCGCAACCTTCACCTACTGGTTTCAAGTCATTCGCCTGCCTCAGCCTCCTAAGTAGCTGGGACTACAGGCATGTGCCACCACACCCAGCTAATTTTTGTATTTTTAGTAGAGATGGTGTTTCACTATGTTGGCCAGGCTGGTCTTGAACTTCTGACCTCGTGATCCACCTACCTTAGCTTCCTCAAGTGCTGGGATTACCAGTGTGAGCCACCACACCCGGCCTACCCCATATATATTAACTAGCCACCCACTGAAAAGTCTTTTTCATGGTGAGAAAGGTAACAGTAAGATAGTAAGAAGTTCTTATTAACTAATTATCTGGCATCCACATCCTTCCATCCTCACCCCCAACCAAAATCTGTAACAGGAAAGCTCAAGAACCAGTAACATTCCACAGAAGTATTAAAAATAGAGGAGTAGAGCCAAATCTTGTCCAGTGTTCTATCGCAAAAAGAAAATATATGAAGAGAAAAACTTACTTGCAGTATCCTGTGCCATTGTGGTAGGTAACACACATTCCTTCATTTACACAGGGTTCATAGCCATCTCGACACTGCAAGGCTAAAAATAGAAACAAATGCACATTAGAAGTCACTAATCATAACCCTAAGACACCAAAGAAGAGTAATCCAATCCAGATCAACATTCATTCCCACCTAATTTGGGTCTCTTTTTAGAGTTTTAATCAGCTTTTTATTTTTTGGCTTCTAGCACAGAAGCCCATCCCAAATAAACCATGTCTGTGGTCTTGAATGATGCTCTTACTTTTCTGTGTTCCAATATCTCCAGCTGTTACATCTCCTTCTCCCAATTAAAAATTAAAGCCATACCATCTATGACATGACAGATCATCTTGGGATTTAGATACTTCAGATGAGTATTCTAAGGATTCATCAATGAATGTCTAGGAAAATGTTAGATAAATAATAGATCACCATTATATTGATGAATTACTTAGCCTTCAGGTGAAGTTTTAAAACAGACCACTTCAAGAAGTAATCAGAAACAGCAATAACAGTCATTCAACAAACTGAAATTGAGAGCCTAGTATGTACCAGGCACAAAATTAGGATCCAGAAAAAAGGAGAAATGGAATACATAAATGAATAAATATACTCTCTAGCTTTAAGGGGCCCATAAAAAGATGGGGAGTAGAACATGAACACAGATTGTAGAGAGAGTATCAAAATAAATAGAAGGAGATAAAATAAAAATTCTCAAACTCTTGATTCCCCCATTCCCTTTAAGAGACAATGAAAAGGCACTTTACCATCTGAGGCCCTCCCAAAAACAGACTATTCAGAAAAAAGAACAAAAACAACAGCAATAGTAGAAATTTTCATTGATTTCAGCCAAGAATGGAAGAAGTCTACCCAAAATCTGCCAATCACTTGCTGGATAATTACAGTATCTTGATTGCTTAGCTTTTAGAGTTGAAATTTTCATCACCAAAATACGTATCGAGAACCCTAACAACTGGAAAGGTAAGACAGAAAGAAACCTAGTCAAACAACAAATATCAAAATTGAAGCTCATGAACTCTTCCTTGGAGGTTATTAAGATGTCTATCTCTCATGATAGTTAATGTATAAATACCTGAAAGCAAAACTGAGAAGTTCCCACTCCAAGCTTCCTCTAACCACAGCACTCTATGCATAAATTGTGCAAGATCAGAGACTCTAGGCCTGACCATCCCTGGCATCAAAACCAATAGCCCAGGTGCAAGCTAGATGCCAGAACAACTCCTCCACCAATTACTGCATAAAAGCCCTTTATTTGCTCAGTATTGTATCCAGTAGTGGAATCACTTGAGAACATGTTTACAGAAAATGCATCCCATCCTTAAAATAATATTTTTAATGGTAATAGTAATAATAATAGGAGCTAACACATAAAACTTACTAAATACCAGGCACTGTCCTAAGTACTTTACATAAATTAGCTAACTAATTCAATCTTCACAACAACCCTTAGAAGTAAATTTCATTATACCCATTCTCAGGTGAGAAAACAGGGAGGATAAGTGGCCTGCCTACTGTCATACCAGTGAGTTAGAGAGCCAGAATTTGAATCCAGAGACTCTGCCCTTAACCACCAAGATACACTGCTTCCCATTCCCTGAAATTTCTCAGGATTGGCAGGGTGGATATTATTATACCCATTTACCAATAGTGAAGGCCAGAGAGAATAAGTGGCCTCTTCATGGGGCATTGTACCACTAGCCTAGTGGGCAGTGCTGAGCCTAGGATCCAGGTCTCTGCTAAGTCCAGCCCATCTCTATGACAGCTGTTGGGATCACACAAAGAGTCACCAGGCTGCAGGCCCAAACAGGCAAATTCAGGAAGAGGGTCATCTTGCTGTCCATATCCCACTTCCCTGTAAGGCTCAAACGCTCCCTCTTCCCACACTGATAAGCCCAATGCAACAACTATAATTAAAACAGTTAATGTCAGGTTATTTCCTCCATACCAAAGTTCTCAAACTGATTTTTTCATTCTCTTTAGACACTTTTATTAGTTTCAGTGAGAACTTCCGGGGTTTTTTCTATTTACTTTTTTTCTTTAAATAAAATGATAAATAAATAAAACCCTCACAGTAGGAAAGGAATGTCCTGTAGGCACAGAAAAAGCTGTAGCTCTGTCCCCCTGCAGGAATCCTGGTGCAGTGGAGGGACTCAGGAGACCTGAAATCCTGTCTGTACCTCTAACTGCAAGCAAAGCACAACTTCACGGGGGCTCAATTTCCCTACCTGTAAACCAAGCTGAGAGTGAACTAAATGTCCCTGAAGGTACCCTGTGATCCACCAGCAACAGCTCCCGCCTTAAAAGTACATGAATGGCATGCCCAGTGCCTGAAGAAACCTATCCTGGAGTGCATAAAGACCCAGCCACCCATGACTCAGAATGCCATGGGTACAAAAATCACGGCCTATTCCTATTAAGTGTCCTGACAAATCATTACAGTGACAGGTTCAGAGAAATACAAACAACCCAAAGTCAATATGTAGCAATCAGTCTAGCAAATAACTTTACAGCCTAGCCTTAGTGAACCAATCAAATTCAGTGACTGAAAAGAAGGTGGGCTTATCAGGCTAATAATTAATGCCACTTGGCTGATTTGTGGGATCATGCTACCTTGAACCTTTAACATTTACTGAGCCACGGTTCTCAAACTTCAGCAAGCACTGGAATCACTTGGAGAGCTTTTTAAAAAAGAGTGTTGGACTCGACCCCCACAATTTCTGATTAAGTCCATAGGGAGCCTAGGAATCTGCATTCCTAACAAATTCCCAGGTGATGTGGTTCCCAGGTCTGAGGAACCACACATTGACAACGAATATATGAAAGCTTGAGTGTCCACTTTTAAAAATACTCAAAAGCTATACAATACAGAAGTCACAGATGATTTAGATGATAATATATTGCCTGAATAAACAGGATGTGGAGAAATGGAACCCTTCTACTCTATTAATGGGAATGTAAATTAGTACAACCATTGTGGAAAATAGTGCAGAGGTTCCTCAAAAAACTAAAAATAGAATCACCACATGATCCGGTAATCCCATTGCTGGGTATCTACCCCAAATATTTTAAATCAGTTTATTGAAAAGATGTCTGTACACCCATACTAAGTTATGGAAGTGTCCATCAACAGATGAATGGATAAATAAAAGGTGGTAGACAGGCCAGGTGCAGTGACTCATGCCTGTAATCCCAGCACTTTGGGCGGCTGAGGTGGGTGGATCACGAGGTCAGGAGTTCAAGACCAGCCTGGCCAAGATGGTGAAACCTCGTCTCTACTAAAAGCACAAAAATTACAGCGCGTCTGTAATCCCAGCTACTCAGGAGGCTGAGGCAGGAGAATTGCTTGAACCTAGGGGGCAGAGGTTGCAGTGAGCCGAGATCACGCCACTGCACTCCAGCCTGGGTGACAGAGTGAGACTTCGTCTCAAAAAAAAAAGAAAAAAAAAAGTGGTAGATATACACAATGGAATATTATGCAGCCTTTAGAAAGAAATTCTGTCATTTGAGACAACATGGATAGAATTGGAGAACATTATGCTAAGTGAAATAAGGCACAGAAAGACAAATACAGCATGTTCTCACTTATATGTAGAATTAAAAACCATCAAAATCATAGAAGCAAAGAGGAGAATGATGGTTACAGAAGCTACGGGCCTGATGGTCAATGGGTACAAAGCTACAGTTAGACAAGAAGAATACTTTTTTTGTATGTTTGAGATCTATTGCATAGTGTGGTGAATATGGTTAATAATAGAGTTTTGTACATTTCAAAATTGCTAACAGTAAATTTCAAAAAATGTTAAATATCTGAGATGAAGGATACACTACCTTTTAATTGTTCTACATTGTATTTGTAAATTATAACATCACTTTGTACCCCATAAATGTATACAACTATAAATTGACAATTCTAATTTTTAAAAAAGAAAAATAATTTTGAGACTCGTGGCTTTACTCAGGAGCAAAAATGAATATTATAATTATCTTCCATACAAAGAGAAATTAAAACTTTGATAACCTGAAACCATGAAAGTGAGACTGGGAAAGACCTCATTTTAAAATTCAATTTACTTTTTTCCAATGTAAAACATTTAAATTTAACAATAAAATGGAAGGCAGCTTCATGTTTATAAAGTAAAAAAACAAACATTAAATCATACCATAGAGAATTGATGCTTAAACTGATGCTTTAATAGACTCCAAGAAACTAGTCACTCACAAAGAGTCACTTTTTCCCCCAATTTTCATGTCAATAAATACTCGCTGGCTGAAATAAATCTTATTTACTGTGTGTATCTGCTGCTTGGCCCTCCTCTACTCCACCAAAAAAAAAAAAGGGGGGGAGGGGGGCCAAAAAGCAGTAGATTTCAATCTCATCACTCCATCACTTGGCAATGTAATACAAAAATCTAGAAGCCAATTTCCAATTTTCATACACTTTCAGGGCCGTGCAGTTGGGAACTAGCTACCTAATATTCAGAACATATTTAGAAAGCATCTACTATCAGCAGGCACAGGTCCTAATGTCAGGGATACTGTAGTATACTGAATAAACTCCCTGTCCTCAGGAATCTTATTTATATGAGAAAGGTGGCTAAAAAGTTAATAAATAAAATCATTTTGGACAGTAATAAGTGGTAAGTTCCACTGGAAACAAAACCCAGTAATGGGATAAAAAGCAATCATGAGGCTGGGGGTGCAGGAGCTTACCTCAGATAGTGTCTAGGAAAGGCCTCCCTGTGGAGGTATGCTTTGAGCTACAATGTAAATGAACAAGTGTCATGAAGATATGAGGGAAGAGCATCCCAGGCAGAGGAAACAACAAGTGTAAAGGCCTTGAAGTGGGAAAGAGACTGGTATTCCAGGGTCATATGGCTAGAGGTTATGAAGCAAGGAGAGTGGCCAGGGAGGCAGGCTGGGGTTAGATCACAAGAGCCCATGATAAGGATCACAGCTCTAAGTAGGAGAGTAAACTACTCAGCTGTTTTAAATAAGAAAAATGACACAGATTTATGTTTGACAAAAGTCAAGATTATGAAATGGTCCAGTGAGTAAAAAGGCTTTTCTTTTCTTTCTTTTTTTTTTTTTTTTTTTTTTTTTTTTTTTGAGGCGGAGTCTCGCTCTGTCGCCCGGACTGGAGTGCAGTGGCCGGATCTCAGCTCACTGCAAGCTCTGCCTCCCGGGTTTATGCCATTCTCCTGCCTCAGCCTCCGGAGTAGCTGGGACTACAGGCGCCCGCCACCTCGCCCGGCTAGTTTTTTTGTATTTTTAGTAGAGACGGAGTTTCACCATGTTAGCCAGGATGGTCTTACATAAGCTTATTCAAATCATCCCTTTTTAGACTAGACTGAAGACATCCATTTTCCCAGCTCCTCAAAATGGCAATGATTTTATTCTAATAGTGTCTAACCTTCCAGAAGCACTACCTGTAACATGTTGCCCCACTACTTTCGAACCCACAATGGCTGTCAGTTCTTACTTAGTTCTCAGAACTTAACCTCAGTTTGGCTCTCCTAAGAACCAGTTGGGAGGTCTGTGCAGTACCTTCACACAGTACCAAGTCTGGCACGTTTTCTTCCAAGGACAAGCCATTTCTTACTTCAACCAGTCTAGGCTCCCATGCTGGCCTTCCAGATCAGAGCTTACCTTACCTGCCCAGTATTACTCCCCACCACTTCCACTGCATTCTCTGCCCAGTTTATGCCCTCTTTCCTGAACAAATCACCATTGAACTCAGTTCCATTCCTCCATACATGTCTGCTTCCTCTGATTGCTGCCTTCCTCATTACCATCTAAATTCTACCCATTCCTTCAAGGCCCAGTTCACCTCTTGCCTCACCCAGAAAGCTTCCCCTGGAGGGTTCTGGTCCTCACAGGGCCACCACCCCCTATCCTTGTAACACTCATGACTCTCAATTCTGCACTACATGGTCTTCTAGCTCTCTGCTTTTTCACTTTTAAGTTCCTGGGATATAGAAAACATTTCTTCTTTTCTGAATATTTGAAGCAATGCAGATAAGCAGTTGAAAGCACAGATGCAGAAATCAGACAAATCTGGGTTTGAATACTAGCTCCACCATTGACCTTTTCTGTTTCTTCTTTGTGCTTGACATAATTTGGCTATTTTGTCCCTCCAATCCTCGTGTTGAAATGTAACCCTCAATGACGAAGGTGGGGCCTACTGGGAGGTGTTTAGGTTATGGGGGCAGATTTCTCATGAATAGCTTGGTGCCTACCTGCAGTAATGAGTGAGTTCTCACTACCATGTGAGCTGGTTGTTTGAAAGAACCTATAAATTGCTTCCTCCTCTCTTGCCACGTCACATACCTGCTCCCTCTTCACCTTCAGCCATGAAAGTTTTTTGAGCCCTCACCAGAAGCAGATGTTGGCTCTAAACTTCTTGTACAATCTGCAGAGGTATTAGCCAAATAAACTTATTTTCCTTATGAATTATTCAGCCTCAGGTATTCCTTTAGAGCAATGCAAAATAGACTAACACACTTCTTTTAAAAAAGTATAGCACTGAAGGCATAAAGAGAAGTGATCCACTAAAGGTAAAATAAACAATATATGTGAGCAAAAACTCAGTTTTAATACAGTTCCACTAATATTTGTTGAGCAACTATTGTGAGCATTGTCCCCTACTAGGGCACTGCATGAAAATTAAGCACAAATAAAACAAACAATCTCTGTCCTCATGGTCCTTACAATCTAATGAGGAGAAGTTGGGAGTAGGGGCAGAGAGAATGTGACCTACCCAAATGACTCTAAGATAAATATAAACAAAATAAAAATTGCCAATACATACCCTTGGCATACCCTCTTAATATCAATCTCAGCATCACTCCAAAAAGAACTTTGAAGAAATACAATATGAACCCTTGATGTTTAGCACTAACTCTAACTCAATCCAGACAAGGTTCTTTTATTTATTCAGGTTTATCAGCCCCAATTGTATATAAAAACTGCAAACAACAGAGTAAGCTGTCATTGATTTTAACCAGTTTCAGTGCCTCAGAAATTTATTCATTTAAGGATAAGGCTAAGGTATCCAGACTTGATAGAATCTTCCTTAATATTTCCTCTAGGCATTTACCTAGGTTTTCCAATGCTTTTCAATGTCATACCAGCTACATATCACTGGCTTAAAAGCCTCCCTTTGTTTTAGGCATTTCTAACATGAGTAATTAAGTCTGTACTTCAGCCAGTGTAATCTGAGCAGCCTTCAATGTGTTTTATTTGTTGCCATTATCATGTAATCGTTTTAAATTGGCATTACTTGTTGCTTTGTAGCCTCTTCAAATAAGCCTCTGTCTGTTGTCTATCTCACATGATTTTTTTTCATGTCCTCCTCCCTGTCTGCAGTGTGGTATCTGTGCTTAGATCCACTGCTCAATCAGAAGAAATTTTAATGTCTTGACTGGCTGGGACTCCTAAAATACACAAAGAGGAGTTATACAGGGCTCTTTTAACTTTTTCTTCAACGTTTATGCAAATTTCAAGTAGCAATATTTGAGAGAGATGAAGTCTGAGTTTATGCCCTAGGATCTTGGCTGTGGTTGGCTGCTGTTGATTCTGGCACATGGTCTCTGGAAGAGGTTCAGTAAAATGAAAAAAGCAGTTTTCTAAAATGACTGCCTGCATTATTACCAAAAATAGGAGACTTGAGGGCAGACAAGGAGACATCAGGGATTTGCAATAATTCTCATAGCACCCTGCAATTTCAAACAACAAAACTTTCACTAAATTTTTCATTCCATTTTTTGGGATCAAGCCATGAAAAAAAATCCAAACAAACAGAAGAAGTGCGGAAGTTTCAAATCCCAAATGGTACATTTAAATAAAAACGAAGTGGAGAAACATCTGTCTTCCTCCTTGAAATCTGTCTTGATTAAAAGGAAAAAAAAAAAAAAAAAAAAAAAAAAGCAGTAAGAGAGACATCAATTTTGTTTTCCTAACAGTGTTCCAAGGATTTTTGTGCTCTTTACAGATATTATCATATAGAAAATGTGTTTCCTACCTAAGAGATGCTAATATCAGATCCAAAAGTTAAGAACTGGGCTATAGGGTCACAGCAAATTATTATTGCTTTTCAAAAACTGAAAATATACCTTAATTTAAGAAAATATAATCAACAAAAACAACTTATAAATGAATATTTTTATATTACTAATATAATTTTCATACTATAAAAAAATCATTCCAGTTAGCTGATAAATCTAGAATAATTTTTTGTTTTAAAAATTCCAATTTTGTTCTATTTTATAATACTGAACTTATTGCAAAAAAAATTCATCAATGTTTGCTGTGCTATATTGAAATCTACTACACACTGTATGGTTTTTTTCTTTTATTTTTCTCTTATTAAAGACTTCAGAAAAAAAATTCAATTTATGCATGGGTTAAATTTCAATTCCTGGATTTTGGAGATGAGACTAATGCATTCAGCTCCTCTACATGAAATATAAGGTTTGAAAAAAATCCACAAATACTTACAAATCAGGATGTAGCCAATTTGCTAATAATGATCACCTCTATACGTATCCATGTACATTCTTTCACCTGAAAAACATTTTACCTCCTTTTCCTTTTTCTCTATCTTGCTAAATTCCTACTATAGTTCAAATCATAGATAAAGCATTATTTTCCTGAAGAAGCATTCAGGGACCCACTGATACAGATGTTCCTCTTCCGTGCTCCCATTTTATCCTAGGTAGATGTATTATAAGTGCTGGCCCACTCATCTCTCTCTCTCCCACTTCTATGCAAATTCCATAGAGGCAGTAACCATAATTGGCTCATCTTTGTACACCTGGGACCTAAGAAGATGCCTGGACCACAGCAGGTTCTCAATATTCAATAAGATATTCAATAAACTAAATAGCTATAATTAAGACAAAACCTATGGATAAACCCAACCTTCAGCTTGTATGTTTATGTGTGCAATTTCACTTTGTATAACAAACAAAAGAGTAAAATAAGAAAAAAAATGCAAATTTCCAGGCCTTTAACAAGGATGAAAAGTTGAGAAAGTAGAACTGTACTTTTCTAATCTTTGCAAAACTAAAACAGCTTTGAAAGTTCCTTTCTTACAGAATGAAGATACACTCTCCACTCTTAGCCTCCTATAAATCTTAAGCCATGTGTATTATGGTAAAAACTGACTGAAATAGGTTGAATGCAAGCCAAAATAATTTACATCTAAATGAAAAACATAGAAAACAGAGTAATAAAAAAATTCCAACTGAATGGGAAACTAAGATAGTCTGTTTTTATTGTATAGTATTATCTTCCCCATGAGTAGATTCACTAATATACATCAGCAGAACAATAAGCACCAACGAGATCCAAACAACACTTCAGTATAAGTATCTAACTCTTTGTAAAATGACACTGACCAATATGATCACAGAGTTTACATGTCCAAAAGGTTCAAGATCTCAGTGTAATAAAATCCAACAGTGAGGAAGAAGTTGTATCATATCTAGAAATTTAATTATTATCTACAAAAAGGGCTACATATTTGTGTGCTGCTTAGTGGTCAAAAAAGGTAAATACGAAGTGTTATCCCATTGTCTTGTCTCATATCTTGTATTATCTCTTCTGTTCCACTATATTTATTTGTACTATTATCAAGACAAATTTTGCCTGTCACCAATTTCCTGTGCCTTTAGTAAACCCTCCCTTTTTAAAGCTTTCTAGACTATTTTGTTAAGTACAGCTTAGTTTTTTTAAGTCCTTAATTTTAAGTACATGCTTTTAAGTACCCTTGCTGGAAAAAAAATTTATAAATATATATAACCTTCTTGCTATACACCCAAAAGAAACAACATACTTTTTTAGCTTAAATTGTTCAGAACACTTTTTTTGTTGTTGAGATGGAGTCTCACTCTGTCGCCCAGGCTGGAGTGCAGCGGCGCGATCTTTGCTCATGGCAAGCTCCGCTTCCCGGGTTGACGCCATTCTCCTGCCTCAGCCTCCCGAGTAGGTGGGACTACAGGCGCCCGCCACCATGCCCGGCTAATTTTTTGCATTTTTAGTAGAGACGGGGTTTCACCATGGTCTCGATCTCCTGACCTCGTGATCCGCCCGCAAAAAGTGCTGGGATTACAGGTGTGAGCCACCGCGCCCAGACCAGAACACTTTTTAAATGGAGCCGACAGTTTGTCGTGTTTGTTCATTTAGAGGTAGACACCCAAACAGAAATTAAAATTAAATCAAAATTATGTTAAAAATGAAAATAGAAAAACCTAAGATTGCTACATATTATTTTATAAAATCACGGATACTTCCCAAAACAAAACAGGGAAAATCCAAAGAAAAGCCTCAGATTTCCCCACATGCATCCTTCCTCACAGCCTTTTTAAAGCATCCTTGGGTGGTAGCAATGAAGGCTATTCACAAAGCTGGGTAGAAAAGTAAAATAAGAAAGAAAAAAATGCTGCAAATTTCCAGGTCTTTAACAAGGATGGGGACAGAGGTCATCAGGGATACCATAATCAATGTACTGTGCAAAAATAGTGCAGAGGAGATTGGTTTCCTACATAAAGTCCAACTACATGTATGGCTAACTAGTCTCATGTCAGGTTTCACAGAAGCTAAGGTTCTAACATTTGGATTATTTTTATATTATTATCTGGGTCAGATAATGTGCCTTCAGCCAAAACCAAACTCTGTTCACCTGTGAATAGCATTCCTGTACCCAACTTCCTGTACACATCACTGAGAACTGTCTAAACCCGAGTGCTTCAAAAGATCCTAAACCCTCAACTCATACCCAGGATATTTCAAATAAGCTCAGAAACTACCACTGTGAGGAAAATATCTAAATATGAAGATATTAATGCCCATCATTGCCATTTCCAGAGAACACACCTGAGGCCAAAAACCTTGGAACAGAGGAAGGCAGATAATAGAAAAATATCAAATCTTTATTAAATACTAAAGGGAGAAAAAAACATAAAATATAGCCCTAAACGGCCAGGCGCAGTGGCTCATGCCTGTAATCCCAGCACTTTGGGAGGCTGAGGCGGCGGATCACAAGGTCAGGAGATTGAGGCCATCCTGGCTAACACGGTGAAACCCCGTCTCTCCTAAAAATACCAAAAAAAAAAAAAAAAATTAGCTGGGTGTGGTGGCAGGCGGTTATAATCCCAGCTACCCGGAGGCTGAGGCAGGAGAATGGTGTGAACCCTGCAGGCGGAGCTTGCAGTAAACTGAGATCATGCCACTGTACTCGAGCCTGGGCAACAGAGCGAGACTCCGTCTGAAAAAAAAAAAATATATATATATATATATATATATATATATATAGCCGTAAACTTCAATTTTTACTTATTTTATTCTCCCTTGCTTTGTTTCTTCAGACATATATCTATGTCCCACATCAACACAACTTGGGCCTCCTGGTCAACAGAAAAAATAATAATGTGTACTTAATGATATTAGGTGGGAAGCTGATAATCTCGATGTCCAAATCAGTTCCTCTTAAAAACGCCAGTCCTCCAACTCCATCAGCCTTTTGATTACTCATATTCTTTCTTTATTGGAAATGCAAGCAAGAATTTATCTTTAAGACTACTCAGATTTGTGCAGAGCTGTAGAAGTCATTTTAATAAAAAAGCAGCTCAACACACTAACAGTCACAATCTGGCTTGCAAGTGCTCACAATCACTCTATTTGCTCATCCAGTTGTTGCTGGAATGACAAAGACAGCAAAGACAGAAAATTTTGTATATATTAAGTGACCATATTGGAACTTAAACTTTCCATGTTTGTGTCTTTAAGCACAGAAGAGAACTCTGAGTTTCTCCATTTGCAGCAACACCTAATTTGCCAAACTCAAAAAGTTACATTGTCTTTGATAAAGGCTTTCTTTGTTCTAGAGAGGTCAAAAGATTTCTCCCCAGCTTCAGTCTGAAGATCTCCGATCAAAAGAAACAATATAAATTCCAATATATTAAATTTTAAAATGGGGGGTAAGCCCTAGAAGGGGTGTTGGCTTTCTTGAGCCTAGTGCTTCCCGGACTCTCACAAATAAGTCATAAACTTCTAGACGAAAGAGAGAGAGAAGGAAAGGGAAAGGGAAGGGGAA
>NC_045434.1:101090194-101172735 GCF_002776525.5 Piliocolobus tephrosceles | reverse complement strand
AGAAAGAAGAAAAGAAAGGGAAGGAAAGAAAGGAAGAAGGAAGGAAGAAAGAAGAAAAGAAAGGAAAGGAAAGGAAAAGAAAAAGAAAAGAGGAAGGAAGGAAGAGGAAGGGAAAGGAAAAAAAGAGGAAGGAAGCAAAAGAGAGAGAGAGACAGACGAAAGAAAAAGAAAGAAAGAAGGAGGGAGGGAAGGAAGGAAGGAAGGAAGGAAGGAAGGAAGGAAGGAAGGAAGGAAGGAAGGAAGGAAGGAAGGGCAAGCTAGCAGATGCCCTGGCCTATCTCCCATTTCATCTGCTTTGTTGCCACTCCTCCTGTCTGGAAGCCTAAGGGAATTCCACCAGAAGACAGATTCTGGAGCTAGTCAACACCTAAGTGATCTCTGCTCCACCTAGCCTCAGCCCAGCTGTAATACCATGGTAAGTGCTTGAAAAATGTCAGCCAAGCTAAACTGTTAAGGAGCAGGCCCAGTAGTTTTCTATCTCCCTCCAAGAGAGGATAACCAAGTCCTTAATTTCCCATAAGACAAAAAGAAAATCTGCCAAGTGACAGTTTATTCTAGTCTTTAATGGTCACAATGACCTGGCAGAGGAGATATTTCCATCTCTTTTATTTATCACTCTTAAAATTCTCTCCAATAAAACTCCATTCTACTTTAGGGACTTGGGAGTGACACTCATGTCGAACAAAAGGGACTTACAAAGGGAGTTTTACCAGTTTCACCACTTCGAGCTCGATGGGAATGTCCTTCCCACCATCACCTCATCACATTAACAGGATTAAGTCCTTTGGAAAACCAGTATAAAAGCAAGTAACCCTCAGTTCAAGCAAAAGGACAAAGGATTTAATAAATGTGGTTATTAGTGTAGTGCTGGTGATTAAATAACATTTCTCCTCCTCCCCACTAAAGCACACATTACCTCACTGAAAATATTAAAACCAATGCCTTGTAATCACTTTGGCTATGAGCCTAAATATATGTTACCGCAGAAAGTCTCAAATACAAAGTTTTAAATTAAAAAACACTAAATAAATCTAATATCCTCCCCTCCCCCAATCCAATGTAATCTGGCTTTAAAATTGTTAAGAAGAACAAGTTTATAAATTTGAGCACAGTGAGTTTTTGTGTTTGCCCACCCACCTCCACAGAAAATACCCCAAAAGCAGCAACCTTCAGAAAATACAAGACTTTACTCTCAAGGAGTAACTCTAATGTGAGCTTCAGAAGTTAGACAGCCATATCCTAAATCAGTTGGCTGGTCAGTTTCTTCAAGTAAAATGAGAGTAACAGGCACCTATGCTACCTGAAGATGCAACTAATATGGACATGGCATCGTGAAGAAAAGCACAGCATCTGACAGCACTCCATAGAATATATTTAGGATTAACATCTCAGCTTCTAACTGGCAGGGATTTTCAGCTGATTTCCATCTACATTCCTCCACCCAAGCCTACAAAGCATTCTATGGCTTGTGTGAACACCTCAGCCAAACAAATCAGAAAGTCAGCTCACGACCCTCAATTTCTCACTCCTGAGAAGGCTGCTCATAAACCGTGATCTCATTTGATCCCCACAACAACGCTATGAGGCATGCAAATTGGTATTAGCACCATTTTACACAAGAAACTGCAACTCAAAAAATAAGGGCCTTGCCCAAAGTCATACACAAATCAAGATGTCTGAACAGGACCAGAGCACAAGTCCTTTACCTACTGACCCAACATTCCTTTCACTCACTACATCTGTAAATATGCAGTTAGAAAAACCTGATATCCACCATAATCTGCAAACTTCCATAACACACATTTCTGACTACAACATTCTCAGGTAGATAACCACCCACATACCAGCTATGCACATCAAAAACATTTACACCAAAGATCAGCTAATGACCTGCTTATTAAAACAAAACCAGGAATTGCTTATCAAAAACAAAACCAGGACTCAGTTCCAGGGACAAGAGGGGATGTCAATACTGTATCTGAGAACTACCACTCATACACATGCCCTAATGACTAACGTCCATTCATTAGTATCACCCCTACCTACACAACAAAAGAACCCCACTTTTGAAAACCTGCCAACTCTAGGATTCAGCATACTACACTATGCATTATTTCTCCAGGAAAAAAATAAAATAAAAAAAGCTACCCTATGACTGAAATTGTTTAGAATTATTTCTTTGTAAAATTGACACTGACAAGATACCATTTCTTCTCAATAACAGAGTCACATCACAGGAGCAAGAGGAAATTATGGAGTTAGAGATGGAACCAGATCAAAGTATGATATACCCTACCTTGACAAGATTTTACTCTTAAAAATGATGGCCCTATTAAAAGTAGATAACCCATCATCATTTTATCCAAGTACCCATAATTCAATTGATTAGAAATCCCTCCAACAACACATCTGCAGTTAAGTTAGTGAAAAGTGAACTACTGAACAAGAGAAGCATGGCTTGCTGCTCAGAGAAGACAGGTCATAACTAATGTGGTAAACCAAAAATGCCATAAGAGATACAGTATTTTCTTCATCTGGTCTGCTTCTTTCCAACTAAAGAAATCAACTCAAGAAGGGGAAAAAAGACAAAAACTCACCTTCCCAAACCAATAAATAAACTATCCAGTCACATACCCTTCATGATGTTGAATCTCAATTTAGAACACCTCAGACAGCTCACAGCACTGTCTTATCCACAAGGCTGAGAATACAAGACTCTTGTCCTCCAAAATTAAAAGTATAAATTTTATCACTAAGTTTGTTATACTGTCCCACAAAATGCCACCTTATTCCATGTTCACACCACTAAAGAATTATAAAAAATAATGACATATTAAAAAAGATTACTCCTCTGTTTTCCTTATGGCATTTTTATTATCTGACACACATAGCAAACATGGACCTTGAAATGGGAGATAAATTACAACAAAGTTTTAAACTACAATAACTCTATAATAAATAATATACTCTATAAATAAATTATCAAAATTCAGGGTATTTGGTTATAGAAATCTAAGGAGGAAATGAATTTTTGAAATGTCTCAGGCAAAAAGAAAACTAAAAGGCTATAATCAAAGGAGATGGGCAATTTCTTTTTGTGCATCTAAGCCCCACTTCCGAAAGAACAGCTGTCTTTGCTCAGCTGTAGGAAAACCACAGGACTTGGAATAACTCACTTAATGTACTGTCCTTCTTATGTTAAAATGACACTGTTGACTCACCCTCAGTAGGATACGTGCTTGGTTAAACTTGTTTTTCCAGTAACAGTAATGAACTGAGTTACTCTACTATTGAAATGATTTGCATCCCCACAACTGAAAAAAATATTTGGAAACACCTACATATCTCATATGCATGTCCTTGAGTAGTAGGTCTGGTTTGACTATGTAGCCAGAGCTTTATCCTTCTTCAGAGTCTCTCCACAAATGATGATCAGTGTAACAAAAGAATCTCTCACTGCATTTGCTCAGTGAATCATTGTCTTAGCTAATCCCCACAGTCTTGGGCTTCCAAAGTCTGAAATGAAATAAACTGTCTAATTTATTTTTCTTACTTTTAGTTACATATACTGCTCAAATTTGGGTGATATTGCAGAAGGCTCACACCAAATCCACAACCCTTGCATGCAGCAGTATCATTCAACAAGGTCCTGTAGGACAGTCTGGTAGATTCCCCATTCTACTGCTCTGTCATTTCTAACCTACTCGCTAGTTAAGGCTGAAAGAATTAAAAAAACAAAAAAAAAAGAAAGAAAGGAGCCTTTACCAAGCCCTAACTCTAGATTATGAATCACACTAATCACCATATGGGTGGGAAGGCTTAATAACTTCAAACAAGCACTTTTACTTATACCAACCCAATGAAAGGGAGGATTTGTTAGTGCTGCTTAGATCAAAAACAGTATTCCTTCTTCAGGAGAGATACAACCTAATTCACATATATCTTCTATCCTTATCTTTTCTACCTCAAGAATACAGTTTTTTAATTGAAAACTTTAACTGAAAAATTATTTTGCAAAGGGACATCTGAAACATGGGGAGTAAAAGATAATCTACTAACAAAAGAACAAACATCTTAGACATTAAACTCTTCAATTTACATTCTGGACCAATGGTCTGCAGAATTAGGTGTGTGTACCCCAGAAGTGGGGGAGGTGTACGATCATCCACTGGGGCACTGGAAAAAATTTTAAAATATCTCCATATTTATGGTCTAAAAAACATATAATTAAGCTTTACTTAGAGTTAACATATGCATATATGGTTTAATAGCTGGATATTTATATAATATATAAATATGTATCTACTTAAAGGAGGAAGGATTCATGCTTTAAAAATGTTTTTCTTGGGACATACATTTTTTAAAGGTTTGAAGGGTTCTGCTTTACCCCCAGATTTCACGAAGTAGGATACATATGCCCTCAAGAGTATACAGTATGCCAGAAAAATGCAAAGAAACTGGATAAACCTGGTGTATCTTCTGGCATCTCTATTTCACTCACTCTAGGGTAACCGACATTCATTCTTCTCTATAATCAGGTGCTTTGGAAGATATCTCTGGCTAACATGTCTTTAGGATAAAAGAAGCCACAAAATGATGGCCTGGATTCTGGGTTCTACGCCTGGCTCTCTATCATCTAGCCATCTGACCAAGGGCCAGTCACTTCACACTTCTAGGCCTTTCCAGCTCCTACTGAAATTTTGTGATTCACGAGTTAAGTTTTTCATCCCATCTTCAGTTGCTTCATGACCCTGCACATGTCATTCTTCTAATTAGAATGTAACAGCCACTCCTCTCCACCAATCTCAGCCTCCTTTCCACTCTCCAATGAGGCCTTGACTTTGCATTCTCTCAGCTTCCCATGATATGTTTATATGATGCAAAAGGGCACTTTCTGGAAGGCTCTGTAAGTGTTCTCAGGTTATTACCAGTGTCCCCCAGTACTTCTGGACAGACTATAGAGCTCCTTTGGCTAAAGTGCTTGGGGAAGCATTCTGCATGGGGGACTAACATGTATCATCACCTGACCATGCTGACAATCTACAGCCCGGCCCCGATCCAAATCAGCAATATACTAATATTAAGGAAAAAGTAACAGAAACCAAAATCACCCACCTAATGAAGATATATGATCAAGCAAAAGAAAATAAGGCTGAGAACATCCACAGGTAAGCCAGGCTATGAGAAAAATAGCTCTGAACTCAGCAGGAACAAAAGGAGGAACCAGGGAGAGTACAGACAAGTGTTAACTCACACTGGTAGGATGTCCCCTCTCACTCAAAACAGCTTAGTTCATATCCCAGGCATGGCCACTCTATCAAAATAATCAGTAATTAAACAAGTTAATATAATGCAACACGCTTACAGCTTGGCACTGTTAAGATTATTACCCTCTTTCCTTCAAGCACAGCAGAACTAACACGAGAAATGTCACATCTTTATCTGCAGACTCTGGGGGCTCCAAGGCAGAATTTTCACCTAATCAGAGCGGGCTGAGATTCAACTTCCCTTTTCAGGTTTCACCAACATCCCTAAAGGTTCCATAGCATATCTGCCATCATGTGGAAAGAAAAAATTCAATTCCCAGGCATTCCCAGGTACACTTCTAAGGAAGCGGTATGGTGTGAAGGATAAAGCAGTGGACCAAGGGCTAAAAAGTCAGACATCTGGCCTGGCACAGTGGCTAACACCTGTAAACCCAGCACTCTGGGAGGCCGAGGCAGGTGGATCATTTGAGGTCAGCAGTTCAAGAGCAGCCTGGCCAACATGGTGAAACCACGTCTCTACTAAAAATACAAAAAAATTAGCCAGGTGGTAGTGGCGCGTCCCTGTAATCCCAGCTACTCGGGAGGCGGAGGCAGGAGAATCACTTGAGCCTGGGAGGTGGCGGTTGTGGTGAGCCAAGATCGTGCCACTGCACTCCAGTCTGGGTGACACACTGAGGCCCTGCCTCAAAAAAAAAAAAAGTCATCTTGTCTTTGTACTGCTACTATTTTTGTGCTCTTGAAAAGTTACTTACCTTGCCTCTTTTTTTTTTTTTTTTTTTTTAGGTTGGAGTCTCTATTGCCCAGGCTGGAGTGCAATGGCATAATCTCAGCTCCTGGCAGCCTCCACCTCCCAGGTTCAAGCGATTCTTCTGCCTCAGCCTCCAAAGTAGCTGGGATTACAGGTGCATGCTACCATGTCCGGCTAATCGGGGTTTCACCATATTGGCCAGGCTGGTCTTAAACTCCTGACCTTGTGATCCGCCTGCCTCGGCCTCCCAAAGTTCTAGGATTACAGGCATGAGCCACCGCGCCCAGCTGAAAAATTACTTACCTTTCTAAGGCCTACAGTTTGTAATCTGCTTTTAAAAAGTGATTAGATGACCTATAGTCCCATAGCCAAGAAAACAGTAGCTTACCAACAGGTTTTACTGTGACCTACAGTGAGAAATACATCTTGTACTAGACCTCAATACTCACATATATGCATAGCAGAAAGAAAAATTTCAAGAAACAATGCTTATCCATACTACATTATACTCTCTATTCTACCCTTTTTTTCCCCTAAAGTGCTGTTTGAGACTTACCAAATTGGCTTCATGACCAATTTGTGGTCATAATCTGCAGTTTAAAAAACACTGGACTAAAGCATGTAGTAAATAATGTGGCTTTGCAATTAGACAGACCCAATACCACTTTTATTTTTTGTTTTTTTGTTTTTTTTTGAGACAGGGTCTTGCTCTGTCACCGAGGCAGACGTGCAGTGGCACAATCATGGTTCACTGCAGCCTCAACCTCTGGGGCTCAAGCAATCCTCCTGCCTCAGCCTCCCAAGTAGCTGGGACCACAGGTGTGCACTCCCACTCCTGGCAATTTTTTGATTTTTTGTAAAGATGGGGTCTTGCTGTTTCCCAGGCTAGTCTCAAACTCCTGGTTTCAAGCAATCCTCCTGCCTCAGATTCCCAAAGCACTGGGATTACAGGTGTGAGCCACCAAGCCCAGCCCCAGCACCACTTTTAACTAGCTGCATTATCTTGGGTAAACTACTAACCTTTCCAAAGTACATCTAAATTTTAAATTAAGACTAATACACCAAGGTTTTTTCTAAGGACTAGATGAGATTTTATATATTTTATACATATATATATAGCACTTAGCCACACTGTGTCTGACATGAAATACACACTCAATAAAAAGTTATAGTGATGAATAATAACATCAATATTACTATTATTAAATATTACTATTATTAAATTCAAGAATTCCAAAAGAAAGTAAAGTAAGTGGAAGAAAATTAGAAAAAGGAATAGGCTCACCTATAAGCATCAATAACCAGTAGGACTGTTGTCAGGCTAACCCAGGACTATGCTCATTGAAATTTCACAAACAAAGGGGTTTTGCTTACTTTCTTCACAATATCCCCTAGCAACTTAAGCAGTGCCCAGCACATAATAGGTACATATATTTGTTGGATGAATTAAAACACATGGAGGCTCACCTCTATGCAGTGGATGTGCTGTGAAGAGATCCCATTCACGCCTACATAGCACACCTGCCCAAAAATCCAAACACCTTGAGATTGCTCTAAGCCAGTGGCTCTCAAAGTGTACTTCCCAAAGCAGCAGCAGTATTACCTGGACACTTTTTAGAAATGCAATCTACTACCAGGTCCCACTCCAGACCTACCAGATCAGAAACTCTGGGGGTGAGCCCAGCAATCTGTGTTCTAACAAGTCCTCCAAAACTTGATGTGCACTCAAGTTTGAAAACCAGCATTACAAACTGTGATGACTTGGGGACCAATAGCAATTTCAGGGAGCTACATGTACAATCAAAGGGACTCCTTCAAAGACTATTGATCCTTGGAATTAGTTACTTACCTAGTTCAACCCAGACTTTTCAGAGTTAGCTGCAACTTCCAAGGAAGTTATCAAGAATTGCCTCTCCTCTCTGCTTCTCCTCAGTGCACCAATAAAGCCTAATTGGTGCAAACTCTCTGAAACAACCACTCTAATATTCAGCAAAAAGCCTAATTCCTAAAAAAATGCAAAACCTATTTGTTTTTTTTGTTTTTTTTTTTTTTTTTTTTTTTGAGACGGAGTCTTGCTCTGTCGCCCGGGCTGGAGTGCGGTGGCCAGATCTCAGCTCACTGCAAGCTCCGCCTCCCGGGTTTACGCCATTCTCCTGCCTCAGCCTCCCAAGTAGCTGGGACTACAGGCGCCCGCCACCTCGCCCGGCTAGTTTTTTGTATTTTTAGTAGAGACGGGGTTTCACCGTGTTAGCCAGGATGGTCTCGATCTCCTGACCTCGTGATCCACCCGTCTCGGCCTCCCAAAGTGCTGGGATTACAGGCTTGAGCCACCGCGCCCGGCCGCAAAACCTATTTGTTAAATGATCTTTTATCTAAGCACATACCCTGGGCTCACACTATCCATACCGGAACTTCTGGAATGCAGGCTCAGGGTGCTTTTTCAAACTCTACATTAGTTCTCAAAAAATGAACAAGGTCCCACAGCCAATCTGCATGCAGCAACTTTGCAACAAAGTTATAACAGTACTGATCTATCAATACCTTGTATTTGACTATTTGCCAAAACAACAAGACCTTATTTAGCATCAATTTTGTGTACATACACTTCAGAAAGAAGATAACCAGATATTAAAGATAATCAGATACTAAAACTCCAAAGTTAAGGTTTATAATGTGTTGATAAATCAAACAACACATATTTGTATCACTAGATTGAGCCCAGTAATTTCTACATAACCTTAATTTCCCAAAAGGTACTTTAATCAGACAGACTCTAGTCAAACACAACAAGATTTAGAAAAAAAACAATGTTTTTTATCAAAAGGCAGGAAAATATAACTATCTTCTTTCTACTTGGTAAAGGATTTCTAAATATACCTTCCAAGGGCAAAAGGGTACCTTTCAAAAATAAGAAGATTCCTTATTTCTGTCAATAGAATAATGATCCAGTTATATACCAAAGAGCAGATAGAAGACCTAGCTTTGGAGTCATGTGACTCTGCATTAGATCTCATGGGGTCTCTGTCTCAGTCTCTATAAACAAACACATGGCCTTGTCTCTATAACAGATACAATGTACATAGAAGTGTTTTGCAAACTATTATATATAATCTTCTCAACATGCAAATTTATCCCTGTGAACTGATTATTTCCCTCCCACTCACAATGGCGAAAATAATTTATATTAGAATGTGTCTAAAGGTGGCTTAATAACAGTTGTGACAAAAGTGTAAACTAGAAAAGATACTGAATATTTACATACACGTAAAGCAGCATGAAGCCACGGAAGGCTTCAAATGACAAAGAAATGAGTTAGAAAAATCACCGATAGTACACTGGCCCTTACTGGTTTTGGCAAGGATTTCAGCTGGAAAGCCATGGTATTTAAGAAGAAAAATTAATAAAAAGAAAACATAAAATGAAATTTTTCAGACCTTCATAAAAGGTTATGTTTAAAAAGAAGTTTGGGAACAAGGGGATGCAGAGGGCTACGTTTTTGTCAGCTCTCATTTATCTTTTGCTATGGGTGCACTGTCTTTTCATGTGGCCTCAAAGAAATAGTTGAGCCATTATTGTTGTTGATAATGACGAGCAGATGCTGATGGGATGATTGCACATCAACAGTTCTCAGACTCAGGTCTTGTGTAATTGGGTGTGTCAATCTATGTCACTCCACAGATGGTTATTAAACTAGTTACAACTTCCCTAAATCTTTTTGTTAGATCTATGCAGCATTCTGGACAGCTATTCCTTGCCAACTAAGATTAGGCACTATTATAAAAAAAAGTTTTGAAAAAACAATTCCAAGGTCTATTCCTCCTCCCAACACACACACACACACACACACGCACACACACACAGAGTTAAATCAGAGATGTTTAATTCAAATATTCAAATTTTTGAATTTGAAATTTAAAATTTTACCAAAGCCATAAATATTCCTTTAATGCAGTGAATGTAAGAAATCTATTAATTTCAACCTGTCTTGAATAAAAATTATAATACATATATAACTTTCTATGAAAAAATTATATGTATTTTGGATAATCTATGTACCTCAGGGGCAGCCCTGCTATCAAAGCTCTTCTCAGGATGGTGGAGAATGGTGAATCTCAGCTCTGGGTGTATAGCCCTGATGTGCTAGATAAAAGTGGCCTTCAGAGAAGCTCTCCACAGACCACGGGGCATGGTCAAATGTCCAACTGGATTGCTGTGGGAGTGAAAATGATCCACTCGGCATTTTGTTGATATTGAGGTGTCAAACCTTTAACTAGCTGGCCACTCCCTGCGGTAAGTTTCTGTACACTGGACAACTGAAAGAAAGTTTAAGAAGGCTCCCTTAAACAAAAGGTACAACATACAAAATATACTGTTGTGGAAAGACAAGTATAGCTTCATTATTATATAGATGTAAACAAGGCAGAGGCTAGGATAAACTAAAGTGTAAAATGTGAGTCTGTTAATTTTTCTTTCCCCATAAACATTTGGCAAAGTTAAAATTTTCGCCATCATACATTTTCTTCCCTGAAATGTATCAGTTACAGTTCCCACAGACTCTAGGTACATATTTCCTTGTGGGTGTATGTGTAAAACTACCATAACAAAACAATTTCTATTTCCTCATTTTGATTAAAAGGAAAGAAGAAATGCTAAACTGCACTTACATAAGTGACAGTGCAATACTGACACACCCATCTGTGCACACAATTTGTATTCTGTTTAAATTTAAAGTTATAATGATAAGGTGAGAAATGCTAAGAGCTAGGAAATAAAAATACATTTGGCAGTAGCCTATGTTTTACGCTCTTGAGAAACTTTAAGGAAGCTTTAGAGAGCAGCAAAATCACTTCAGGCCACTCAGGAAGAACTATGGCTTGAGACATTGAAAATGGCTGAGGAAAAATACTAATAAATAGACATCAGAAAATTAAAAATGCCTGTAAATGACAGTGACATCATGGACCCACTAGCAGGACATATGAAAGTTGTGATGAGTTAAGCTGAGTCAGCCACATATTTCTGCCTATTTCACATCTGATCAACATCCTGTCTAGGAACCAGGGACAACTGATTAACAATGCAAGCACAGAACAGCTGTAAGAAAAGCTAACTGACCCATCTGGGGAAAGAATACTCAAAGTCTGCTCCATTACTGTCGTGACCTGACACAGCTAACCAAATATAAACGAAGGGAATCCTTTCACATCATGAGGAATGAAATTCAGATTTAGAGACGTTATAAAATTATGTGGTATAATGAAATAAGAACTGCTTTGGAAATCAGAACCTGGGTTCTAGCTCTGGCTTTTCCATACACTAACCATACGGTCTAAAGGAATTCCCTTAAGCTATTTGAGACTGATTATTCTCATCTGTAAAACTAAAATAATGTAACCAGCCCTCCGTTCTTAGCAGACTTCATTTGTGGCTCAAATAAGACCATGTCTATTAAGGTGATTAAAATCCGGAAAGCATTATTTAATGTAAAATATTATTTTATAATAGTACAATTCCCAGTCTAAAAATCTGTGAAACAGAAAATCCTTACCATCTAACCCAGAAACGATAAATGATTACATGATTCAAATTAGATCACAAACACCTTGTTAGATCCATTCCTCCAGCCCAAATGGGGGTGGTAAGTATACATTGTTAGACCAGTGTAACCAACTTCAACAACTTTTTGTTTTGTTCTGTTTTGCAAATCCACCCAAGAATGCATTAACTTCAACAACTTTTTAAAAACAATTTCCACAGTCCTCTCCCTGTGTCTCAACCATGCTCAGGAATTACAAGTACAATAATCTCCTCAACCTCCCCTGGCCTTCTCTAGCCCAGAAATCTGACATAGGCCACTTCGCATGCCTGATTAGATAAGCTTTCCCAATGCTGAAAACCAACTGCTTCTAACATTTCAAACCTGATTTCCATGAAGACTTGGGGTGAAAGAGAGAAACAAATAATCCAACCAAATAAGTTACTCCTTATTGAAAGAGTTCTTCATCTTTAATCTGAAATCCTAAATAATTTTTCTATGAACCAATTGCTTCTGAGATGAGAGGTACAAGACACTACAAACTATGACCACACAAAAGATTTTTAAAAGCTTTTGATTCACAGTGAGTTAAACTTGAAGTTACAAGATTCTACAAACTTGAAGTTACTAGACAATAGTACTTTTAGTCTACTCTTCAGGTGATCCATAATCTTGCCTTGGCCATGGAGCAGAACCTAAAGGGAGTCATTAAAAGAAACTGAAACAAGAAGGTCTAGAGACAAATGTTCCCAGACTATATATTTCAAAAGAGGAATTACCATGAAAGTAATGAACTTTAAAGTTCAGGGGCCCCTACACTCAGGTGCCTATTTTGTGCCAGAACCACGAAAGCACAATTAAATATGCTGCTTTCAATCTTTACAAACAATCCTGCAAGTCAGATATTACTATTATTCCCATTATATAAATAAGGGAACTGAGACTTAAAGAAGTGGCTTATCTAATATTCCTAGCTAGTACAAATCAGAGCTCAGTTTCTCTGATTCCAAAACTCACCAGCTATGCTAAAGCAAAAACCAAAATGTAGTAGGGAAGGGTATCTAATAGTCATTCTGAGAGATAATTAAAAATCAACAATGTTTACTGTCACTTATCTCTTTTACCGCCTTTAGTATCCCTTGGCATCCTCTCCTTCATCATTCAACTACTGACTAACGCAACTAAAACCTAAGGGGGAAGTCCAGTATGTTCGAAAGAACCCACATGTCTGAACATGCAGGTGAAGGACTGTGTTTTAAAATAGCAGGGATAATCTAAGATTAGGTATTGGTGTCAAACACACTTCTCTTATCTATTAGTATAGACGACCACCAGTTTTCAGTAACAAAAGAGATGGTAATAAGAAAAAAAAATCCACAGAAGAAGAAAAAAACAAGGTTGTCTTTATGCTTGTTCTGTAATGATACGTGTAGAATGCTACCCACAGTTAATTCCATAGTTCCCAAGCTAAGACAGGTTAGTACTGGGTAATTTTAATAATTGGCTATGTCCATTGTTCAGAGGCTGAGGCATTCCAATCATTTTACATGGTCTCTTACACCACTTTCAGAATGGTACTTTCATAAGAACACAACTGTACAGTCAAGAAAAAGCTATTTGTAACTAAAACGGCTGGCATCAAACATTTCTGAACATAAATCAGGCTCTGAATTGCTAGTTTCTATCTCTCTCAATTTTTTATTTAAAAAAAATCCGCACATTCATTCCTGGTCTTAATCTACTAAAGAATGTCTTTTTGGATCAAAAAGTAACAGGAAAGAATGCTAACCAACTTTCCTTAGATTACAACAAACATAAATCCATTCTTCTTCCCAGTTACAAAAAGATTTAAAAGAACAACAACTCTTCAAAATGGAAGTTTGCAATTTAGATCATTCTCCTATTATGCAAATGCTCATTCAGAATTAAAATATTGTTTTAAAAAGTAAAATATAAGTCAGTTCAGTGCACAAAATGTTTACGTTAAATACAAAATTACACTATCTAACGGACTACAGGATTCCACCAGACAATGGCATTATTTATTATGGTTAAGTATGTCGGCTTTGGATCAGGAAAGAGGGGTTCCAGTGGCTGCTCTATACCACTGACTGGCTAGATCATGATCTGGATGAACTTTCCTTAACTTTTCTGTAAACAAGAATCCTAACATCTATTTTAAGGACTAAAGGAAACAAATAAAGTATTTTGTCCCCAAGCATCTGTCACATAATAAACCCTCAGAATATGGAAGCTATTGATATTCACATAAACTTCATGAAAACAGAAACTTTCGTCTGTTTTGTTCACTCTATTAACAAGGAGGCATGACTTGATCGGTGTTCATGCAAATACTTCCAGTTCCTCCAAAGTGACATTCATATTTATCTATATTAACTACATCCAAATTCTTCTATCCTTCGTGTATACTTCTCTTTTACTATAAGCAGCTTCAGCTACTTTTATGGAAAGATTTAAATTATTGGAAAATATTTTAAGGGTATTTAAGTTAACATATGGACCATTTACATATTC
The DNA here is from genome assembly GCF_002776525.5 of Piliocolobus tephrosceles. NCBI lineage: Eukaryota > Metazoa > Chordata > Mammalia > Primates > Cercopithecidae > Piliocolobus > Piliocolobus tephrosceles. The sequence goes on along the minus strand of NC_045434.1, from coordinate 101,158,649 downwards.
TATAAACTGTGTGCTTACACATAATTATAAATAACTCAGACTGTAAAAGAAAACCTTCCACAGTGTTCCCACAATGGAAAAATAAAGTCTTAGAAATAATTATAGAGGGAGCAGAAGGGAGTGGCAGGTACAGGATAACTTATTAAATCTGCAAAATAAAATTTGGAATTTTTTCTTAAAACAAAACAAAATAAAAACCTGACAACCATTTGTTCAAGGTTGCCAAAACTTGAGAAGAAGCAAACTGTCAAGGGAAGCAAATGTTAAAATATAAAGCCCTTTTCTGAGAAAGTAACTCCACCAGTCCAGGCTAATCCAACTCTGAATCACTAATGACACCAGACCTGACAGATTGTCTCAACTACTACGAAGAACTCCAAAGGGACAGGCAGAGGTTCACAGGCAAATTATTTTCACTGCTGTCATTGAAATTTTAACTATAGACACACCTCTCCCCTCCCAACACCCTTTCTACTCTTTTACTGTTGTTGACTCTGGCACTAACCCTTTCAGACCTCAAAAAACAAGGGCCGACATATTGATACATAATTTGAGTACTGAGCATAGTGGAAACATCACTTGACTAGAAGTCAAGAGATTGGATTCTGGTCCCAACCCTGACCTAGCTCTAGGTACTTGGGCCAGTCACTTTGCTTCTTTGGTTTTTTCTCTTTAAAACAAGGATAGATTAGATGGGTGGTTCCCAACCCAAGATCCCAAAATCTCCAGTAGCCCCTGAGGTTGTAATAAAAGACAACGGGATATTTTTATTATTTCAAAATGTCTAACAGAGATAGTTCATTAACTGCTTTAAGGTTAATTAAAACACCAAGTATTTTAGCTTCACATTAGTATTCTGCATGGTGACACTGGATGGCATATGATTATGTTTGTCATATCATAGGAGATTTGGAAATAAGAGTGTTAGACCTGGTATTGTTCTCAAAGCTGTACCTTAGAAAATCACAATATCTGTACTAAACATAACACCCAACCACGAATGTGTGGTTAATAAAAAATGGGAAAATGATTTAACACCTATCAATGCAATTTGCATAATACAGGCATACCTTTGTGATATTGTGGCTTCAGCTCCAGATCATCGCAATAAAGCAAACAGTACAATAAAGCAAGTCAAAATTTTTTTGGTTCCCAAGGGCATACAAAAGTTATGTTTACAGTATACTGTAGTCCATTAAGCATGCAACAGCATTATGTCTAAAACACAATGCATATACCTGAGTTTAAAAATACTTTATTGCTAAGAAATACTGACACAGGGACATATAGTGAGTATATGCTGTTGGAAAAATGGTGCTGATACATTTGCTTGACATACGGTTACAACAAACTTTCAATTTGTAAAAAATAAAATAAAACAAAATCTGTGAAGCACAATAAAAGGGAACACACAATAAAATGAGGTATGCCTGTAGATATAATCTCCCCAAACAGAAAGTGAACCTCATTAAGGGAACAGACTCAAATATGAAACCCTTAAATATTTATTAGATCACAGGAAACCAGTGAACAATCCACATGCTGCAAAGATGACGTTCCTCTTTCCTCATGAAGGTTCCCAAACACTCATCCACTTTTGATTAAAGAAAAGTGAATGTACCAAGAAGCCAGTCTATACTGCAACATAAAATAACACCACTACCAACAATAACTACTATTTACTGCACTTTTACTATGTGCCTGGTACTGTCCAATGAATCTAACATTTATTAACTGATATTATCTTCATAACAACTCCAAAATATACTGCTACTATCTTTATTTTTAAAATAATAAAATTGAGGCACAGCATGCTTTAGGAACTAACCCAAAAACACAGGGCTAGTAAATTTAGAGCAAGGCTTGTATGTATTCCAACCTTCTTCCCACCAAAGCTGGCATCTGCCTTTCAAAGAGATGTCTCCATAAATACAAACAGGAATGTCCCCAAGCAGAACCCAGAGGAGAAGGGCCAACGCTCCAGAGAGCAGTCCTCTGAAGAGTTCATCACTGTGGCCCATTCTGGCTTAAAGACTCATCCTTAATGGTAACTCCCCTTTTTTTTTACCTCCAAATTATATTTGCCTGTCCTGGTAACGAAAATCAACTGATAGAACGTTAAGAGCCATCAATGTATCGGTCAGTCAATGTCCATCCATTTCTTACTTATTCAGAAGATACAAAAGAGTCCTAACTGGTTGCCCCTTCAAAGAAGGTAGTTTTTTGAATTAATTTTTACTTATACATATCATAAAAATAGGCATCTGCAGTATCCTGGAATGAGTGAGGGTTACGGAGACAGATCTACCTCTGAATCTTGACTAAGCCACTTACTAATTGCATTATCCTGAGCATGTTAGAAACCCTAGTTTCCCCCAAATACCTACCCCTGTCTCTTAGGGTTGTTGCAAAGTGTTAAGTGTATGAATGTACATAAAGCACCATGATTTACTGCAGCAGCCCTAGAGCCAGACAGGGGTTTGAATCCTGGCTATACCCCTCACTTACCATAGGCCAACATCCAAGGCTGTGAATCTAAGTTCCAAATTCCTTATCTGTAATGTAGAAAATATTGTCTACCCCAAAGGATAGCCATATGAATTAAATAAACCAATATTTGCAAAGCCCCTACCAGAATGACAGACACATAGTAAAAACTCAAAAAAGAAAAAAAATCTGATGTTTAAAAAATCAAGCTGCAAGGACCAGGCACGGTGGCTCATGCCTGTAATCCCAGCACTTTGGGAGGCTGATGCAGGCAGATCACCTGAGGTCGGAAGTACGAGACCAGCCTGACCAACATGGAGAAACCTGTCTCTACTAAAACTACAAAAAACTAGCCAGGCGTGGTGGTGCATGCCTGTAATTCCAGCTACATGGGAGGCTGAGGCAGGAGAATCACTTGAACCCAGGAGGTGGAGGTTGCAGTGAGCCGAGATTGTGCCACTGCACTCCAGTCTGGGGAACAAGAGCAAAACCCTGTCTCAAAAAAAAAAAAAAAACAAAAAAAATGAAAAATCAAGCCACAAGTTTAACTACTAGCTCTGTCACTTATTACGTATGGGGTAAATAATGTATACAAGTCATCTGACCCCTGTGAGGCTCCATTTCCACCAAGTTTGTGAGGATTAAAGGAGACCACTGTGTAAGAATACTCTATATAAACTATAAATTTCCACAGAAATGTTGGAGGTTGTTTGATTCTATAAAAGTAATTCTTATATTGATTGTATTTACTGGTCCTTCCAAACACTGTCTTCATCTGGAAAAAACTGAGGCAGAGAAATGTTGAGCCACAGAGGGAAGGCTAATGGTTTGCAATGTAGGGTGGAGACAAGGGCTGGGCCAAAATAAATTTAGACCAGGACAAAGCAGAAAATTTCTGAAAGCTTCATAGTAGAAAAATGAGACTACTCATCAACCTATGTTTTTAATCAACAGCTTCACCTGCTGGTTAAGCCTCTCAGTGCAAAGTCTGGGCATAATAATTCTCTTACTTCCTCCCAGAAACAGTATTAGACTTCAGAGTGAGAAAGAACTTCACTATCAAATCTCTTTTCCTATTCATAAATTAATTTTGGGAGGAGGCACAGAAACAAAGACCAGTGGACACAAATTTGAGTCTCAGTCTAACTGGCATTTTCTGAACTACCCCATTAAAAAAAAAAAAAAAAGTTGTAATCCTTCAAATAGGTTTCCTTCCTTGGTTGATCAGAAATGTCCTCATTCCCCAGGTCTCTTCATGCTAAATATGGTAATAGCTGGCAGAGAGCCAGCCCAGTAAATTCCAGTGATACTTAAGAAAGCATTCATATGGCCCGAAATTACTCTGAACCAAACACTTGAGACCTGCAGGGCTTCAGCACAGAGCAGTTCAGCTGGAGCAACGAATGTCAAAACCAGTGGGGTGCCTTAAAAACACACAAGCTTGGGAAAAAAGCAATCTACTCTTCTTTATTGCTACATTCTTTAGCAACAACATTGATCTCCTACCCACTGTGCACACAGCACTGCACTAGGGCAGTGGGAGGCTGGACGGAGGAATGGAAGAAACAGGTGGTATCCATGGGTTGCCAAAACAACAGGCTGCTTCAGTCAGTTCTGTCCTACAACTAATCAATTTGGTGAAGAAAGGGGGAGAGGATCTTAGTCATCTTGTTCTCTGACCAAGCTAACTGGCTAGACCCACTGTACTGGCTTATCCATTAGGTCAAAGTGTCAGAATTAGCAGTGCATGGTAGACATAGCATTAGTCCTGCCTTTCAGGGATGTTAAATGCTTCAAAAATCTTGGCTATCTAGAAAAGGAGGACAGTAGCAGATTACCCCTCACCCGCCCAAAATCATACATTTGACTCCAGAATACACTGCTTTCCTCCAACATATATTTTTATTAAGTATTAAAGTAAATGTAAATTTCCTGGACACATACAGCTGAAAGCATGATACAGTCAGATAAAAACTTTAAAGTAGCTACAGAAAATAGCAGTTAACAAATGAATTAACCAGTATCATTAGAAACCAAAGGATTAAAAAAAATTAACCTATGAAATGAACAATTTTTATATCAACATTGGTAGCAATTTGATGTTATATACTGCTAATTATTTCCATACATATGGTGACATATTTAAGACAAAAGACTAACACCCTTAACATTTAAAGAGCTTTTTCAAATCAGTAGCAAAATAATTGAACCAGTAAAAGACACAATTTACCAAAATAAGTAGAAAAAAAGCAATACAAACGCCACTGATATGAAAAACATTCAATATCACTGTAATCAGAGAAGCAAACTAAGATTAAGTAATATTTACCACTTATCAAATGGTAAAGATTTTTAAAAATAAAACCCAGCGTTGACAATAGTATATTGTGTGTGTGTGTGTGTGTGTGTGTATATATATACACACATACATATATATGTAGGTCTGTTCATAAACTAAATATATATATATATATAAAAAAATAGATCAACAGCTTTTCTAAATCTAACGATAAAAGAAACAAAGATGTATACCGAAAAATTAATGGCAGCATGATTGTGGACATTTTATTTATGCTTTTCTAGATTCTTCAAACATCCTTAACTACTTTTTCAAACACAATTACTTTTTATATTACAAAAATAAAAAAAATCTTGTAAAGGTGCCAGAGAAAATCAACAAAGTATAAATATGAGTTAATTATGTATAAACAGAAGGAATAATTCTGTTGCTATGTAAACCTACCTTAAACTGTTTCAATGTTTGTTTTTAGTTCCAACCATTTTCCTTAACTCTCTTAGAAAGAATATGTCAGAGGAACCACTCATATTGTTACTTACTTTAAATAGTAACATAATGCCAAAGACTTGCATGATTCTCAGGATATGGTCTTTTCCCTAAAAATCCTCATGAAGATTAGAATGCGCTTTAAATGTTGTAATAAAGTAAATGCCCTTAATGTTTCTAACTAAAGAAGATCTAGCAAACAAATAAAGCCATATTCACAGCAAATAAAAATATAATAAAAGTAATAATCAAACTATACATGTCCTCAAACTTCAATGTGTCTTGACAGTGTCTGAACCAAAGCATGTGAAAGAGAGAATTAAACAAAAATGTCTCTGCCGCTTACCACATTTACCATTTAGAGAACTTAATATATCAGCACTATCTAGTTTTGTGATTATTCATACTTAGAAACTCAACAGATTAGTGAGTAAACAGTATTCAATTATTCTTATTTGAATGTTGGTTAAGTATACCAATAGAACAACCTATCCTTGCTAGGTACCAGTTAAAACAGATTATTGAAAATATTTGAGGCTTAAAAACTTCCCGAATCTTCTCACAAAAAAAGATGAAACTAAAAAGAGATGAAAAAGAAGCAAACAACAATTTTAAAATGTGCCTGCCTCAGAACAAGGCAGTTTATTTTAGAATGTAACCATAGCTTCTTGTACAACACCTTATTTAGCAAGCACAACTGTATTTTAAAGGAATGCTATTTGTTAAAAGACAATATATTTAGGATACAATATCTAACTCCAACCACAATATTATCATCATGTTTCCCTTACTTCACAAAATACACACATACATTCATCATATGAATAAACATATATAAGGGTGAGAGAGCTACTCTTAACCCAGAAACAGGTTCTGCAACACCCATAGATCCAACCTGTCTTTGTGCAACAATGAGTCCGTCTTGGCAAGATGTTTGGCTGATGTATTCAAATAACCCAGAGTTCTGACGGCTGCCAGTATCCTGCAGAAGGAACTGACTCGGAGACCAGAAACTGCCCTAGGCAAGCCTCCAGGGAAAGGTGCTTCAATTCAATGGGAAGAAAAACCCGGCCCCTCACTGCCTGGCCAGAAGATCCAGGGTACCATGGCTGGAGCGACACAGCTAGCTAGAAATGCAAGAGGGGCAAGGGACACTAAGGTGAACCCCCAAAAGCTTGTTCAGTCATATCTAGTAAAGGCCAAACTATTGGGGAGCTAGTAGAACAGGGTTTTGCCAAGACAAGTACAAAAGGGTGAGGGAGATATTAGTATGATTAATCAATGCCACCTGAGGCAGCAACTCTGGGTGTGTCCACACCACACTTCAGTCACTGCCTGGCTGTGACGAGAAGTTCCTTCAGTCACTGTCACTGAGAACTGCATCTTCCGAAGAAATTTCCACCATAACTTGTCCTAGATCAGGCTTGGCATCCAGGACTAAGAACACAGCACTCTCTCTTGCCACAAACCCACTAACAGACATAATAGACACCACAACATGTGCCAAATTTATATTTACACCCTCACCAGACAAAGGGGTTTTTGTCTTTTCCCCAAGCCAAGTTCTAATACTTCTAAATTACAACACAGAAAGAGGAAAATGGCAGACAGCTCACAACAGCAGACAAGCCCAGCAAGGGTGAGCTGGAGGTCGCCTTGCCCTGGTGGTATTAAGACCTGAAGTTTACTCCCAAGACCCTGTAGCTCCAAGTCACCCTGACTGCAGGAAACTGCTTTCAGAGAACATAGATAAATGATGAAATAGCTGCATTTCATATTCCTAATTGTGTGCTTATCTGTCTTGTCTCCATGATGATGTCAGCTCCTTGGGGGCAGGACCATATTTTCTACTTGGTCAATGATTCCCACACATCTAGAAGAGTAGAATACCCTGTACTTGCTACTACATGATGCCAAGGGAAACACACAAATTAAGTGTGACAACATACCACAATGTTCCCCCAATATACCACTAAGACAGCAGAGCTACAAAGATAGTAAATCTTAGAGCCAAGGGCTAGTGATCCTACCAGAGAATTATTTAGAAATCTATATATTTACATACACAAATTAATACAATAATTCCTTTGCTTTTCTTACTCCAAGCTATGGCTTTATTATCCCCCTTTCTTGGCTTTACTCTCCTTTTTAAGTCCACAATGTATGTTCTGCCATACAGATAATATTCCTCTCAAAAAGGAGAGAGAAGAGAAAAAAACAGATCTACAGCAAACCTCCTACCACTACCAGTGATGCAGTTTGTCCTGTCTCAAGCCTATGAGCATATCCTTTCAGATCTGAAGCCACTTCCTTCTTCCTATCAAGGACAGTAATATCAAGTGTCTTTGTGAGAGGGGCAATCCTGTGCCCCTTCTTGCAGATTGTTTTGTTCTGCTCAAGAAGCCCTAGATTCCTCCTTTATTTTCCTTTTCTTATTCCATTTGCTGCAGCAGCCCAGACACCCCAAAAGCAGGACTGCCAGAAATGAGTGACCTTTATATCTCTTCACCCTAACACATCTGAGGGAAACTGCTGACACCAAATATGTGTTCATGAGCTAATGAAGCAGAAATCCTCAAAGGAAGCACTATTTGCAACGGCTGAGAACAGAATTATTTAGTGGACACCAAAAAGGCTGTGGAACTCCTATGAATTCTATCATCTCAGGTAACTTTCTAATGGAGGAATAAGGAATAAGGAGGATTCCAACAAAGCCATACAACACAAACAGAAGTCTGAAAACACTGGATTTCACAAATTTCTTTTAAGACAAAACAAACAACTTTACTAACCTTATACCACAGCAGCTTCCTTCTCTGTACTAAGTGAGGCCAGCAAGTAGGAGGCATTTCCAAGGGGGAAAAAGGACCACAGGATCCAGTCAAAGCAACCTGTCTCTAATACTCTCAAAAAACAAACAAACAAAAACAAACACCTTGATTTCCCAGATTCACTCTGCAGTGATTCTAAAACTTTCCTAATGTAAGAATCACCTGGCTATTTCTTAAACATACAAATTCACAGATGTCATCCCAGATGCACTGAATCAGACTCTCCATGAGAACACCTGAGCTATTCTTATCATAAGAGAGGTTAGGGAAACACTGCTTGATAAATGTTATTCTCCCACCAGTGCCCACCTGTGCAGGGAGGTACGAAACAAGTAGGGCTAAGATGCTTTACCTGAGCAATCACCCCAGACGGGGTCATCTTCATGCTCCTCACTGGGTTTGACTCCTTTTATGGAGAGTTGGATGTCAGTTCAGTGAAGTGTACAAATAAGCACCTCTTTGGGTCCCTATCACCTACACAGGTCTCAGGACTCCGAGACAAATTTCTGAGTAGATGTCAATGAGGACAAGTCATGAGGAGACAGATTACAGCTGAATATAAGAAGATCTTTCTAAGAATTAGAGCTGGCCAAAGATGGAACAAACTGCTGAGGAAGAGCTGTCTACCACAAAAGATGTTCAAGAAGAGAGAAAGTATGGTACCTCTTGACCAGAATGTTGTAAACATTAGATCCAGCATGAGATGGACAGAAAGACTAGATGAATTTTAAAGTTCCTGCCAATGCATAAGTCAACAAAGAGGAAAATTTCAGCCACTCCTTAATTAATTAAAACAGATAGCATAAAAGTCTGTGGGTGGGGTCAGCTTCCAACTGATCCTATCCCTTCAAAAGAAAAAAGAACATAGAAACACACTCCAACTCACCATCAGCCTCTCCCATTGAATGTTCTAAAGGTGGGAAAGCAGGAGTCACAGATGCTGTGACTAAGACCTGCTGCTCAGTTGACTCTGAATTTGGGGCACATGCCAGACAAGTTCTGTAGTACAGAGAAGAAACGTATGTAGCACAGTCCTGGCCCTCAAGGAGCAAAATCTTGTGGCAGAGACAACTCAACACCATGTGATTCTCTCAAATATTTATTCATCATATTTCACCTTTAGTTTTTGTCAGTAGGGTGTTCAGGGGACTCTCTTGGTGGGGGAAAAAAAAGCAAATATACTTTACTAAATGTACATATTCTCAGTCCAGTACAAGTTTGCAATATCCCACTCAATGAAAATAATCTCGAAAAAAATTATCAAAACAAACACAAACCTAGTTAACTCTAATTTTAAAAATAGTATTCCACACTCCAGCCTGGGCGACAGAGCGAGACTCTGTCTCAAAAAAAAAAAAAAAAAAATAGTATTCCAAAAATGACTAGTACCCAAAATGATGAAATTACAAAAAGGTGTGGCTATTCTGGACAAAAATAATAGAAATTGCTGGCCTAGCAATATAGTAATACAGGAAGCAGTGGAAGTAAATTTGAGTGAGAGGCAGGGGGTGGATGGCAGTGCCTTTGAAGTGAGATTCCAAAGTCAAAGTGACATTTAAAAATTGCAGACGTGATCAAAAAAAGAGAGAAAGAAATCCCACACACAAAGAAATTCAAAATTACAAGTTTAAATGAAACATCTGGGGAAGGGAAAAATTTGGTTTTTCCCCAAATGTAAGGTAAGCATGACTCTTGCAAATACTATTTTTAAAATATCTAGGAGTACCACAGTTGTCCAAAATAAGAAAATGGCTAAAAGTAATTGTCCAACTGAACAAATATTTATTGTGTGCCTATCAGATGCCAAGGCATCATGCCAGGTACAGGTGTAGAGGGTGTGGGCATTAGAATAAACACATAAATGAAAAGACACGATTCCTTCCTCATGTACGCATTAACAATAAGCACTTGAGGATGTTATAAGAGTTTTTGTGTACATAAGCTCATTTGTACGTGAGATGGAAGCAGTGTGGACAGTCAATGAGGCACTGGACACCAGAAGACAGGAATTCTAGTCTCAACTCTAATTGGCTCTGTGACCATGAACGATGTACATTAGAAAATGAAGTACCAAAACACTGGTTCTCTACAAGGTCACCAAATCAATTAATAACAGAACTGGAAAAGAATTCTGGTCTTCTGGCTCCTAGTTCAGTGATCTGTCCAAAATACTATACATATGGTAGACCGACAAAGAAAGAAAAGACTTTTTGGTTTCAAGTCATTAGCAGAGAAAGGGGGGAAAACAAAAACAGGAAAATCAGGAAAGGGTGGAAGGAAAATTAATAGTTCAGATTTAGGCATTTGGACTGAGACATCAAGAAAGGAAACATGTGGCAGGGCGCGGTGGCTCAAGCCTGTAATCCCAGCACTTTGGGAGGCTGAGACGGGCGGATCACGAGGTCAGGAGATCGAGACCATCCTGGCTAACAGTGAAACCCTGTCTCTACTAAAAAATACAAAAACTAGCCGGGCGAGGTGGCAGGCGCCTGTAGTCCCAGCTACTCCGGAGGCTGAGGCAGGAGAACGGCGTAAACCCGGGAGGTGGAGCTTGCAGTGAGCTGAGATCCGGCCACTGCACTCCAGCCTGGGCGACAGAGCGAGACTCCGTCTCAAAAGAAAAGCAAGCAAGCATGTAACTATGGACTGTGAACACAATATAAAGAAAATGGTGTCAAATTTCTTATTATATGCTTATTCGAATCATGCCTTGCAGTTTTTTACTTTAAAATCATTGCAGACATATAGATAAAGTGTCAAAAAATGACATATATGAATGACACAAGAAAAAAGAGATAACAGAAAAAAAGGGAAAAAGAGAGGTGGAGAATTTAAAATATCATCCAAATATATGAAGCCCTCCAAAGAGTCAATGCAGACATATTGCACCCAGATAAACAGAAGAAAGACATTATATTCTATAGCTCTTATGTTAGCTATTTTAAAATTCCTTCAGTCAGAAGCATTAAACACTAGAATGACTAAGGTCACATTCATTACGGAAATTTCTTAAATTTAGAAAGACCTCATACACACACCTGAAGGTAAAAAAAAAAAAAAAAAAATTACTGAATCAGTGGGTTGCAACCAAGTTACTTGTCAAAATCACCTGTAAACCTTGAAAAAATATGGATTCTCAAACTTACCTTATCAGAATCCCTGGGTGCTGAGTCCAAGATTCACCCCAACAGATTTTGATGTAGCCAGGACACAGAGCTTTTTTCTACCACAATGGAAGAGGTAGGGAGGAGGATCACTAGGAATGGCATCACAGAGTGGGAACCAGATCAATGCAAATGTTGTGGGTAAAATAGAATTTCTGTGGGTGTGATATTTTTAAAATGTATTGTAAGGCTGCTCTGAAGCATCCAAGCATATCCCACTGAATTTAAACATTCTTTAAAGGTCCTGAAGTCAGCAACTACAATACCGGTGAACCAAAAGTTGCTCCTCTATGCCATAGAAGCCTACAGGAAAGGCAGTAGGGTGGGAATGGTGCAGAGAGATCCCAAGAAGTTATGGGTAAATATCTTTTAAATCTAAACATTCAGAAAAATAAGAGAGACTAGGAATAATCACTCTCCTCCCCCTACCACCAAACCAAAAAAAGGAATAATAATAATGTAGAAAGAACAAGAAAGTGAAAGGAAAAAGTTTTAGGTTAAAATTCATCTCCATCTGAAAGAAAATTACTCTGATTTTGTTTAAGCAAGAGAAGAATTCAGCTGAGAAATGATCTAGCAGGCAGCAAAATCATGGAGTCACTTCCCATTGCAAAGCAAAAGAAAACAAGGAGCAAGAGGGTGGTGGTCCTGGATAGCTGTTTAGACGATCAGACATACGGGCTGACATCTCCTTGCCTTAGAAACTCCGTGATGTTTAAATTAACAATTGGCCACAAGCCAAACACAGGAACACTCAAAAGTTTAGAAGGGTGTGCTGTAATTGGTACCTTAGCAAAACACAATAATAAATTAAGAGGATTCAAGAAGCCTTCACTGTAGACTCTAAGAAGATTTAAGATTTGTACCAAGAAACAGGCTTCTAAATCTCTTCTACTGCATTAGTTTAGCATCTAAAGAACACCTGCCTAAAAATCAAAACATCTAAATCTATCCTTTGAGTCAACTTGACTAACACTCAACTTGACTACCTAAACGCTAGCTAATGATCACAGCACCTCAGCAGAGCAGAGGTGGAGGGCAGTTTTATGCACTGAGATCCTAGAATGAAAAAAGCCCTATGTGTCAGAGTAATCCTATTTCTGACATCAGTCAGATTATTTAATACTTAATTTTGCAAATCACTTTACAATCATATGTATTATTCCCTACAACTCTCTAAAGCCGGTTATTCCTTTAGTCCTGCTTCGTAGGCGAGGATACTACATATCATGAAGATTTAAGTTATTCATCAAAACAAATTAATGGCAGACCAAGGATTATGACCCTCAGGCTGTCTCATTGATTATACTCATCTCTATCCTAAAGCTACACTTAAAGCTTTCACTCAAAGAAAAACGAAAAGCAAAAACACCATCATATGCTCTTTATTAAATGTTTCAGAAACAACAGCTCTGCTTCATCATTACAAAGCCTCCTGGTCCACTTCTGAAATTCTTACTGACTTACACGTGTACGAAATTTGAACTTTCCAAGAAGTATCTAGTTGGTGCTGAACAACCCACTACTGTTTTCAGGTGATAAATAACCTTGTTCTCTTTTTAAACATCTGCGATTGACATGTCGACTGCCTGTTAACAATGAACAAAGACCATATTTTTCTGAAGCTCATCATCTTCCTAACCTTTTATTTGAAAAAAGATGTAGTTCACGTACTAGTTTTTCGGTGAAGGTAAAAATCTTTGTTCAGATTACACTCAGAAAAAGAAGGGGCTCCTTTCCGTTCAACAAACACGCACAAAACACCATCCAACTGGGAGCATCAATCTCAGAAAGAGTAAAACACAGCCTCGGCCCTGAAAGGACTTTCTGAACACCTTTAGAGTGTCATCCGTTTAATACACATTATTTTAATTAATCCTATTAGCTGGATAATTTCACCCCCATTTTATTGGTGAGTTCATACAGCAGAGCTGGATTTGAATCCAGGATTACAGAGCAGGGCTCCAAAACCCAAGTTACTTCCACTAAAGAGTCTGAAGAAATGTAGAATCTAAAAGTGTGGGTGGGATGGGGAAGATATGATTTGATTCCCTTTCCTTGGTCCAACAGTGTTAGAAACATCCAACCATAAAGAAGCTTTCTAAGGAAGCCCTTTGAATTAACGTATCCACTTTTCCTCACCCGCCCGTGCCCCACCCCCAGCCATGCCAAAGGAGCAGCAAATGCTGCTGCCAGGTTGGAGGAATTGGTGATCGTCACACCACATTCCTGGGTCTGGACACAGCCTGAAAGACCAGCAGAGCTCCGCGCCTCGGAAAGAATAACAGCAGTTGAGATTTTTAAATCATGTGCCTCAGCATGCAGCCACACCAGTTGCCCTACTTCTCCTGCCTCCACCTTTCAAAGACACGAGCAGTAGTACACCCGGCTCCTCCGGACTTTCGGTGGGATCGGAGTGTCAAAACTCAGGCGCGCCGCAAAACCCCGTCCCCATCCAAACCAAGCCCATACACCCAGCCCGTGTGCCGCCCCCCGGCAAAGCTGAGGCTGGCTGCGAAGGTGCAGGCCGTTTGGCTTGGCGGCCCTGCCCCCGCTCTCCACGCCAGAATCTGGCATTCCTTCGCTCAGCCCCTCCAAGGCCCGCTGTCGGCTCTCGCTCGACCCCAGGAAACGCGGAACCTGAAGGGCAAAACTGCCTACCTCCCCGCACCCTGACATAGGAAAAAGGAGTTTCTGAGACTTGCTGTCGGCCTCCCTCCGGCCGAGGAGGCGTGTGAGGGGTCCCGGGCCGCGGGGAGCAGAGGCGGCGGGGAACCCCGGGGGTTGGCGGGGGCGCCACGGGAGGGGCCCCTGGCGATGTCCAAAGTTTCGGGAACCCAGCGAAGTGGCCTCGCTTTGCGCCGACGGCCGAGCCTGGCCTTCCCACACAGAGGAGGACCGAGGGGGAGAAGGGTCGCCCTAGGTGGCGGCCCCGGGCGCCGCGGACAGCGCCCCTCAGCCCGATACTCACCACGCGCGGGGGCCGCGCGGCACAACCAGAGCGCCAGCAGCGCCCACAGCAGAGCGGGGCGCAGGGCGGGCATCTTCTCGGTCGCCTCCTCCTCCGCCGCCGCCGCCTGGGCAGATCCACATGGGGAGGGGGTCCCAACAGAGGAGCCCCACTCTCTCCTCCCCTCCTCCTGCTTCAAAGGCTCAGGCCCTAGCGCTACGCTCCGAAGTCCCGGCGCAAATGCCTCGACTCCCCGCGCCCCGAGTCCGCCTCTCCTCCGCCGCCGCCTCAGCCGCCGCCCGAAGTTTGGCTGAAACTTTCTCGGGTGTGCAGCGAAGCAGCCTCGTGTGTCCTTCCGCCTCAGCCGCCTCCTCCCACCGCAAGCCCCGCCCCACTGTCGCCGCGGCCTCGGCCCCGCCGCCTTGGGCACCCAGGGGTTTCCCGCAGGAAGAAGCGCCGGCCCGAGCTCCGCGCGGAGGGATCTACTACGAGTCATCGGTGCCGTCCGCATCCTTCTCCAGCAGCCCCGGGGGCCGCCGCGCCTTCACTCGATCAGGGCTGCAGCGCCTCGCTGGCCGGGCCCGTGCCGAAGGGGTGTTGGGGCGGAGTGGGGTGGGGTAGGGCTCTGAACGTCAAGCACTGGAGTTTGCCGGGATCGTGAACTTGCAGGGAGAGGCGGCCCTCATCCAGTGAGGTCTGTGTCGCCCCCTACACCCACACATCCACACACTGCTTTGCTAGCTAGAGGAATGCGCTGGAGTAGGACCAGTGCTGTCAAAGAAGGAAAGGGGGCCAAGGCGCCAAAGTCCATTAAAAAGGAATAGAGCTATCACGGAGTGGTGCTGCCCCATTCATTCATTCATTTGTTCATCCGTGTAGCAAGTATTTCTTAAGTGCCTTACTTTGCGTAGCTGTGTGTTTGGCAGTGGAATGATACCAAAGATGCACAAGCAACTTTGAGGACCAAGACTTTGCCGCTGTGGGCTGGGGGATTCAGGAAAGGCTTTCACAGAGGAGCTGGGGTGAAAGCAGGATCTTGAAAGGTCAGTAAAATTTGTATAAGACAAGGAGACCAGCTAAGCTAAGGATATTCATTGTAACACTGTAATAGCAAAACCTTGAAAACAACATAAATGTCCACCCTCACAGGAATGGATGAATGATGTATGGTGTATTTATAAAATGAAATGCAACACAGTAACTGAAAAGACTATATTTATGTCAATAGGGATAAAGCTTAAAAACTAGATGATAATGACAAAACTAATCGCAGAGGGAGACAAAGTATACCATTTATGCATATTGTTTTCAAAACAATACTACACATTATCTGTGGATGTATATATATAGATATAGTTATTAAGAGACTATAACCAGAATAGTAGTTACTTCCAGGGCAGGAGAGTAGGGGGTGTGATCAAGCCTGGGTACAAATGGGCTTCTAAGAAAAGAGCTAAAAGTAAGAACAACAGCAATAGTTGTATGGACATATCATTCCAGGAAAGAGCCCTCATGAAAGCAAAGGTACAGTCAAAAGAGTAAGTAAACGAATTCTGGCTCTGTTAGCAGTGAGAGGAGTCAAGGAGGGAAAGAGGGTTGGAACAAATTATGCAGCCTTGAATGGCAAGCTGAAAGGGTGGGGAGGCAGCTACGTCTTAGGTCACAGAAAACTATTGAAAGTTTTTAAACAGAGTTGAGACTGGTGGAAAGGAAGATTGCTCTGATAATCCTGTACAAAATTGATTGTTGGGAGCAAGAGGTGAACTGGAGTCCCAGGACCAGTCAAGAGTTAGTGAAACAGTCCAGGCACAAATTTAAGAAGACCTGAACTAATGAGGTAGATTTCAGAAGGAATGGATCTGAGACAAGGTTAAAGAAAAAGAAAAAAAAAAAAAAATGGGGATGTGACTAATTGGATGTGGGAGTTTACAATCCTGTTGGGATGGGAAATCCTACCCATAGAACCTCTCCCTGACTCCTATAGGGTAAAATTCAAACTTCTGAAAATGGTACATACAAGGCCTTTTCGTCATTGGGCCCCATCTCCTGTCCTCCCTGCCCCTGTTGTGAACTTCACACAATAACAGTATTGACTAACTTGAGATTCCCCCAAACATATCTTGCTGTTGCTGTCCCTGTACCTTCTGTTCCTTTGGCTTGGAATGACTCCTGTAGTCCCCTTCCTTCCTCCTCGTAATGAACTTCTAATCATAATTCATCCTTCAGTCCAAAGAAGGCTTTGCCGACACCGCAATAAATTCCTACCCCTAACAGACAGTCCCTCCACTGTCTTCCACTGCCACTTCTTTATCTTACACCGATATTTATTTTTCACACAGGACTCTTTGTATTTCTGTGTTCTCAACTACATTTTGAGGTCCTCATGGGCAAGGACCACAGCCTATTCATCCCCAGTGTCTATCACATAATAGATGTTGAACTAGAATGTAAAACAACATTTAAGCAAGTGCAAATCAGTATGGGCATAGACCTATGAAGTTCCAAAACTGTATATTAGCAGGCACTTATGGTAAGCAAGTACTGTTAGTGAAAGTGGTCACATTGGAATACTAGAAACTCTTTTCAAAAATAACGTAGTCAAAACATTTTTGGAATTTCTGTTGTGCAAATATGTTCAGAGAAAGATAACACTATTTTTCAGTTGTTTACCCACAGTGTTACCAGTTTGATCTTCCTCTTTACTCACTAAAGATAATTCATAGTGACTTGGCTGCATACAAATTTTAAAAATCACCTGCAAAGATAAGTTTTGTCACTATTAAAATATATTCAGAAGAATATAAGATAGTTATCCCCAAAGAACAACTCTAGAAGTGACTGTAGCTATGACAACATTATTAAAATAAATGTGCAGGCCAGGTGTGTCGGCTCATGTCGTAATCCCAGCACTTTGGGAGGCTAAGGCGGGCAGATACCTGAGGTCAGGAGTTCAAGACCAGCATGGACAACATGGTGAAACCCCATCTCTACTAAAAATACAAAAAAATGAGCCGGGCATGGTGGTGGGCACCTGTAATCCCAGCTACTCGGGAGACTGAGACAGGAGAATTGCTTGAACCCAGGAGGCAGAGGTTGCAGTGAGCCAAGATGGTGCCACTGTACTCCAGCCTGGGCAACAAGAGCGAAACTCTGTCTCAAAAAAAAAGAAAAAATAATAGATATACAGTTTCTCAAAGTAACCGTTTTAAAGAAAGCAGCTATTATGTTCAAATATAATTTTTGTTAAATGTGTTACAATATGAAACTGACTGCATACATTCTGGTAAGGACAAGAGAAGTAAAGAGTAAATCGTATGAATGGAAGTAAGGGAAAAATATGACTGAAGACATGTTTTAAAGATAAGTTTTAATGATAGAAAAATATGAATAAGGGCTATCAATTGTTTTAGTTTTAATCAAAACTAAAAATGTATGTCTATATCTTTACTAATTTAAACTCACATAAAACTACCTTCCAAAATAAATGCAGAATTGGGCACTTATTTGTTCTCATGTCTGTCCTCTCAGAGCCAATAAGCTGTAAAAAACTCTCACAGGCAGGAGTTCTGTCTTATTTTCTGTTTCACTCCAGTTTCTATCACATAAGTGCTCAATAATATATGTTTTACATAAATGCTGAATGAGGAACATATATATCTATATAAACTGGGGAGCAATGCAAGACTGGAAGAATGTCTTGCTGTGTTGGAGAAGTTGAAGAAGAGATTCTGGGGTAGCTATGATGCACAGATTGAGCTACACCACGAATCTCTCCGTGTAACCCAGGAACGCAAGGATATGTGATGAGATGTTGGTGGAAGCAGGAATTAAAAGGAAGGTTTCTTTTAATAATGCCTTGCAGTTGTGCAGTGATTTAGACGTTCCAGAAACACTTTTAAGTATATTATCTCATTTGATCCTCAAAACAATCGTGGGAAATAGGCACCCCAGTCATTATTATCCCCATTTCACAGATGAAGAAACTGAGATAGAGCTTTAAGTATCTTGCCCAAGGTTAAATAAGTAATTAGTGAACTGAGACAAACCCCCCACTATTTCTGTCCTCTGACTCAGTCTCACTCCACTGCCCCTTTATGCAACAGTGTGAAGCACGTCCAAGATGATATTTAGCATGGGGACCTCTGCATAGAGGGACACCAGCTTCTTGTCACTTCCATGTTAGTACAGAACAAGCTGACCCAGTGTAACTAGGAAACATAAACAAGTGAATACATTCTTTTAATTTAAAATATTTTTCAGAGCCTGTTCTCTACAAAGCACATACTAGGCTCTGCTGCAATGCAGAAATAAATAAATCCCAGCCCCTGTTCTTTGGAGATCACAGAGCATTGAGGGAGGCCAACATACAAATAACATAACTAAAACAGAGATAAAGCACAGGGATATGGGAAAGTAGAGAGCATGGGATTAGTTCTGAGTCCACTTTCATCTCATCCAGGACCTAGCCTGAAAGATATGAACTGTGGTGGCATACACAGCTGGACTGTAAACCATGTGACAAGAGTCATTTCTTACCCCTTATTGATGTTTGTAAGCTCCACAGTAGTTGGTTCTTTGCCTTGCATAGAGTATGTGCTCAATAAAGACCTACTTTCTGAAAGGTTCACAAAGTTCAGCCAAACATAGGACAAGTTCTAGAAGGCAAGAAGTTAACCTCAAGATTCAAACTAGCTCTGAGAATTAAGAACCAGCCAGACCCTTCTACTGATCCTACACCCAATTAATTACCTCTACTCTAATTAAGGGAATCAGTAATATAAGTAATTGTAATATGGGCGATATAGTTTGCCTGTGTCCCCCCCAATATCTTATTTTGAATTATAATCTCCATGTGTCAAGGGAGAGACCAGGTGGAGGTAATTGAATCATGGGGGCAGTTTCTCCCATGCTGTTCTCCTGATAATGAGTGAGTTCATGAGATCTGATGGTTTTATGTGTTTGGTAGTTCCTCCTGCATTCATTTTCCTTCATGCCGCCTTGTGAAGAAGGTACCTTGCCTCCCTTTTGCCTTCTGCCATGGTTGTAAGTTTCCTGAGGCCTTCCCAGTCATGCTAAACTGTGAGTCAGTTAACCTGTTTCCTTTATAAATTGCCCAGTCGTGGGCAGTTCTTTACAGCGCTGTGAAGACAGATTACTACAACGGGCTTCTTGACATAGTTTTGCCCTTTTATGAAAGTGATTATCTCAATTTGATTGATGTTAAGGAAGGACACAGTGGCTCATGCCTGTAATCCCAACACTTTGGAAGTCCGAGGCAGAAGGATTGCTCGAGCCCAGGAGTTTAAGACCAGCCTGGGCAACCAAGTGAGACCCTGTCTCTACAAAAAGTCAAAAAACTAACTGGGCGTGGTGATGCATGTCTCTAGTCCCAGCTACTTGGGAGGCTGAGGTGGGAGGACCACCTGATCCCAGGAGGTTGAGGCTACAGTGAACCATGTTACCACTACTGCATTTCAGCTTGGGTGACAGAGCAAGACCCTGTCAAAAAAAAAAAAAGAAAAAAAAACTTACCTAGAAATTTCACATCTTCTGCTATATATGAGATAAGCAGGAAAATTCATATAGGAATGCCCACTGTATCACTACCTTAAAATCTTCTTTTAATTCTTTTAAGCATTTTATGCCAGGAGGTATTACACTTCAACACCTAAGTAAGTGTGCACTTTTTGCGTATGATGTATGAAAGGGTTGACCTGTATGCACCAAGATGTCTCCCCAATTTTACAGTATCATAAATTCACAACTGTGTAATTATCAAACCACAATATTATTGGATGAGTCTCAGTGCTTTAGTCACTAAAATGGTTAGCAATTTTGAATATTTATTGACATTGTTCTCAGGGACTGTTGAATTGTTTTTACTCATATTCTTATAGTCTTCCTTCATGATTAGCCAAGACATTCTTAACAGCAAGATTCAGGCACACAGAAAGTTTCTACCTTAAAATACGGAAAATCTTCATACCATCTAGGTGCAGATTATATCTAAGTCCCCCGAAGAAGAAGAAAATGGAAACTTTTCTTATTAAGTGGAATTCAAAATGATTAAGTATGAGAGTAGGGGCATCAAAAGTAAGGAAGAGAAATCCCATTATAAAAAGTAGTATGCACAGGCCAGGCACAATGACTGACACCTGTAATCCCAGCACTTTGGGAGGCCAAGACGGGAGGATCGCTTGAGCCCAGGAGTTCAAGACCATCCTGGGCAACATGTTGAAACCCTGACTCTACAAAAAAATACAAAAATTAGCTGGGCATGGTGGTGCACACCTATGGTCCCAGCTACTCAGGAGGCTGAGGTGGATGAATCACCTGTGCCCATGAAGTCAAGACTGCAGTGAACCATGATCACACCACTCCACCACTCCAGTCTGGGTGACAAAGTGAGACCCTGTCTCCAAAAAAAAAAAAAAAAAAAAAAGGAAATCTCCTTCTAAGTAAGTAATTCATCGGGAGATAATTAATGGCTGGCAACAGGTATTTATAATGGAAGCATACATGGCCTTAACGATAGGGTTTGCTTCTGAAAACACTCTAATTAAAAAGGGAAAGAGTAATTTTATAGGAAAGTACAAATCAGTGGTGTGTATGTCTACTAGTGTGTGCAAAGAGACAGAGGTGGTAATTGCTGGACTCAGACCAGATATCAGCAACAACTGAACATAATGACCTTATAAATATGCAAATAGGATTTCTGACAAAGCTAAAAGTACATCATTATTATTATTCATCAATGTGGAATGGAATGTGAAATTGGAATCAGCAGGTGAGGGGTGGTTGTACCTGAATATCCTGGATACCAACGTGTTTTTGTTTTTAATCATTCTAATCTCTGTTAAGAATAAGGTCACATGACTACTTTATCCTCTTTCTCAGACAACTGATCCAATCATTTTTCTTTCAAACCTTTGCCTCCTTTCCTCTTGTAACACATACTAACAGTCTAAGCAGAAAGAGAACAGATGGTAGTAAGACCTAGAATGTTTGCCCCATTAAGATCTATATATGAATCCAGAAGGAACACCTCATTGCTGTTTGAAGAGCCCTGCAAACAGTTCACACTTTTGTTTCTTTTGCAAGATATAGCTACCTCGAAAAATCCTTCCTTAATCAAACTCTTATAGCCTGAAATCCTTGCCTTTCTGCTGATGACTGTCATTTGAGAGTACTTACCAAAGACAATGGTTGGAAAATAGATATTTTTAAAATGAGGGAAGAAGTGGATAGGGTAAACCCAGGCTTACTTAGGTAAAGCTGAAGTTAGAAGACAACCTTTAAATTATATTTAAAAAAAAAGGCAAAGTTAGAACTCACAAAAGGTAGTACAGTTCCTTACCCATCCACCACTTGGTTTTGAGGAGAAAAGGGAAGTAAGAAGAGTTGAAGAGAAGAAAAACAGAACAGAAGAGTGGGAAAGGAAGATGTAAGGGTGCTCTGGAGTACTATGCACCTGCTTAGAAGTGGGGAAGTAGCACAAACAGTAGCAAAAGAAGAACCACCATGGAGTTCCTCCTTACACATCTCTCTCCCCTCCCAAAGGCCTAGGGTGAGCCCACAGCATTGTTCCAGCAGTGAGGGAGTCTCACTGCCCCCTGAGACTCTCTCACGGCCCTTAAGATACCTCCCTGAAGTCCCTCCAAAGAATTCAGTGTGCCCCTAGTCCAAATCAGTTTCCTCCATCATAAATACTCACACATAACCACAACAATAAAGCGTTAATAATGATAATGGCAATTTTGTGTGTCAAACATTATATTAAGCACTTTACCTGCTTTACTATTGGTTAGGCTTCAACAGCTTATGAGTAGGCATTATCATTTCTACTTCACAGTGCAAAAAAGTGACACCTGAGTAAGTTGTCTGAGCTCACACAACAGCTAAGCAGTGGCACAGGGATTTAAGCCCAGGTCCATCTGATCAACTCCGATGGCACATAGTTGACCTCTGCATTGTCCCGCCTGCCCACAGGTTGCTGCTTCACTGATCCAGTCTCATCCATTGTTTAGATGACCAACTTAACCACTGAATAAGTTATCCTCGAATCATTTATTGTAAGCCTAGTCTCTCAAGTTTATTGTGAGTCAAGGGCTAGGTCATATACCTCTTTTGTGCTCTTCTGTATTGTGGCATCCAACCTCTTGCTTGTCAGCTTCCAACTCTGGGGCTACTTAAGGACTTCTTTTCCTGGCATCTGCCCCTCATATGGGAGATATGTTCAGACAATTCTATTGATTGGTTTCACCTTACAACTTTTTATTTTGAAATACTCTCTTCTAAGTGTTCCTAATACATTTTTTAAAGCCAGCAAGGAAAGAAATTCTGTTTATTGCCAACTAATTATAAACATGAAAACATCAGTTTAAAATTTAAAGGAAAAATGACCTATAATGCCACCACTGATAGCATTTTCGTGTGTTTTGTTCATTTGTTCTTCATATGTATATTTTTACAGAGTTGTAATCAAGACATAGAGTTTTGTTTTGTTTTGTTTTTTTGAGTTGGAGTCTTGCTCTGTCGCCCAAGCTAGAGTGCAGTGGCACTATCTCGGCTCACTGCAACCTCTGCCTCCCAGGTTCAAGTGATTCTCCTGCCTCAGCCTCCCGAGTAGCTGGGATTACAGGCGTACGCGACCATGCCTGGCTAATTTTTGTACTTTTAGTAGAGATGGGGTTTCACCATGTTGACCAGGCTGGTCTCGAACTCTTGACCTCAGGTGATTCACCCGCCTTGGCCTCCTAAAGTGCTGGGATTCCAGGCATGGGCCACCATGGCCGGTTGACATACATATAATTTTTATCCAGATTTCTTAGGTAATTCATATATCATAAATATTTTCCTTTGTTGTCCATAGTTGCCATACATAGCATTGTTATTGTCTGCAAAATATTCCAGCCTTAATTAATATATAGAGCTAGAATACTTTCTATATTAGTATTGGGATCTGTATCCAGAAGTTGTCCATCTTATTTCAAAGACAGCCTTTGGGGACAATCCCTCCATACTTCTTTTATTCCCATCACAATGGAATGAATAAGTGGACTCTTTCTTTATAATTGAATCAGGGAGATGGATCAGCCCAAAAGAATCCCCTGCTGTTGATCTCCAATCCCCTCCCTGGCATTTACAAATCTTCACCACTCTCGTGGAGCCTCTTTCCTTCTTTCTGTTCCCCATTTTCTTCCCAGCAAAAGGCTTCACTTCCTACTTCACTAAAGACATCTCCTAGTTCAAATATCACCTCCCCTGCAAAAACTTCCCTAGCCCTCACCATTTCTACACTGACAGGCCATCTACGGACTCCCTATCATCTCCCCTCTCAACCTCACAACTTATCACTTATGTACCCACCTTTACTTCCTTCCGTTGTATCTCAGAAAAAAAGAGTCTTTCCTTCTTTCAATGCTAATTTTTCAGCACTGGCCATTGATTTCATTCCCTTCTGCCTTTTCCAGGACCATTTTGCATTCATTACCCACCGATTCCCACTGTCTTATCATTCATCTTTCCCTCTCTGCTGGCTTTATCCCTCAGCCAACAATTTTCTTCCAGACACACACACATACACACGCACACACACGCACACACACACATACTTTCTATTGTATTTCTATTTCAAATTCATCTTTCACTTCCAAACCTCTTAAAAGAGTGTTTGTCCCTTGCTGTTTTTATTTCTGCAATTTATTACAGCTTCCTCTCCTTGCATTTATTGAGCACTTACTATGTAAAAACAATGTGGAAACAGAGATCGATAAAGTAGTCCCTACTCCCGAAGAGCTTCTAGTTGGTAGGGAAGACAGTAAACCAAATCAACACAACACAATAAGATAAATTTTATGACATAAATATGTGCAAAAGTATCCACGGGGGGCTGCCTGGAGGAAACTGGAGAGACTTCCTAAGGAAGTGACATTTGAGTTAGGCCTTAAACAATGAGTGCAATATTACCAGGCAGAGACTGTACATATATTGCACATGACTGACAGGAACAACTTATGCAGATAACCGAGAAACCATATTAATGATTACTTAGGAAATACCAAATAGTTCAGGTGTCATTAGAGTAAGGAACGTTTGGGGAAGAGATGAAGAAAGTCATTTAGGCTAGTTGTTCTCAAACTTTAGCATATATCGGAATCACCCAGAAGACTTATAAAAATGCCAATTGCTAGGCTTCATTCCCAAAGTTTTAGATGGGGTGCGGATTGAGCCAGATAATTTACATTTATAACAAGTTCCCAAGTGATGCCGATGCTGCTGGTCTGGGGACCACACTTTGAGAACCACTGGCTTAGTAATCCAGCTTCTGCTTCAGTCGTTATAGTGAAATTACTTTTAGATGTCATCAGAGATCTCCAACTGACGAATACAATGAACTCATTATCAGTCTTCATTTTCCTTGATGAGTTTGCAGCATTTGACATCATTGGCAATTTCAGTGACCTCTTAACCGTCTCCCAGCTTTTAGCCTCTCTTTTCGTCCATTCAGTTCCCTGAAGCCCACAGGATTGTCCAAAATACAAGTATAAACCCATCACTTCATACTTAAAACCCACCAATGGCTCCCCATTCTCTACAGTTAGAGCCCAAACTGGACAGACTGGCATGGAAAATCCTTGGCATTCTGACCACATTTACCTCTCCCACTGTTGCTGCCCAGGATTGCATAGCCTTTGTTCCAAGCACATCAAGCTACTAGCCAGTCCCCAGACATGCTGTGGGCTCATGTCCTCTTCACCTCCATATGTGCACTTCCCTTGCTCCCTGCCCTCCCCTATCCCATCCTCCCCTGGATCTATAGTGATATAGTGGAGCCATAGTGATATGGTTTGGATGTGTGTCCCCTCCAAATCTCATGTTGAAATGTGATCCCCAGTATTGGCGGTGGGACCTAGTGGGAAGTGTTGGATCTTGAGGGCAGATCCCTCATGGGTGGCTTAGTGCCATCCCCTTGATGATAAGCAAGTTCTCACTCTGTTAGTTCACAGTAGACCTAGTTGTTTAAAAGGAGCCTGACACCCCCCCTCTCTCTTGCTCCCTCTCTTGCCATGTGACACATTGGCTCCCCTTTGCCTTCCACCATGATTGCAAGCTTCCCAAGGCCCTCACCAGAAGCAGATGCTGGCAATATGCTTCATCTACAGGCGCAGAACTGTGAGCCAAATAAACCTCTTTTTTTCTCTTTTTTTCCAGACAAATTCTTGCTCTGTCACCCAGTCTGGAGTGCCCTGGTGCAAGCTCTGCTCACTGCAACCTCTGCCTCATAGGTTCAAACAATTCTTATCCCTCAGCCTCCTGGGTAAGTGGAATTACAGGTTTGCGCCACCACACCCAGCTACTCTTTGTATTTTTAGTAGAGACAGGCTCTTGCCATGTTGGCCAGGCTGGTCTCAAACTCCTGACCTCAAGTGATCCACCCACCTCAGCCTCCCAATGTTCTGGGATAATAGGTGTGAGCCACCACACCTGGCCAAAATAAACCCTTTTCCCTTAAATTACCCAGTCTCAGGTATTCCTTTAATAGCAATGCAAAATGGACCAACACCTATGGAATTTGGGGTGAAGGCCTAACTCCAATGTCATCTCTTGTCCAAAGCCTTCCTCAGTTTTCTGGCTCCTTTTCCTGAGGCCTTCCACGGTTGGTTTCTACATATTATATATACCACTTAACAACTCGTTGAACATGTGATTACTATATGGGGACTTGCTTCAGTCTCTGAATCTTACTCTGAATCTATCTTATTATTTTTGTTATTGTCATAAAAGGCTTTCAATATAGGTGTATTGAATGAATGTTGAGAACATAGTACACATTTGATAAATAATGATTTGAGTAGGCACTTGCTGCTTGCCCAGTGGAACAGGCAAGCAGGCAGAGAGGAGGAGGAGGACACAAAGAGAAACTTTGTTAATGAGCAAGAATCAAACGTGCCACCTCACAGCCTCCTGACTCTCTGCCTTAGAGGGTGAACCACAGGCTATTTCCCATGATTCCCTCTTTCTTTGATGACACAGTGGTTTGTCAGCTCTGTGGACTGGGCAGTTATGCAGCTGCCTTTCTTGCTTTCAGCAAAGTACTTGCTGGAGGACTTATCTAAAGCTGAGAAGCAACACCTGTGGGGACTGGGCAGGAAACACTTTAGTAGTTTGTCTTGGTGTATGCACCACCAGCAGACAGCCATTTGCCTTCCATTTGGTTTCTGCAACTGAAGGAATGCTGGGGGGTTTCTCTGCTGCCAGGAAGAAGAGATTCCCCCTACCCCCATTCTTCCTCTCTCTCTCTTCCTTAGTCTTACCCCTGCACATTCTGATTCTTGTGGTGACCAGATCCTGCAGAAATAAAACAGGCCTGAGTTCCTATGTGGCTGGCTGTATCCTCCTCATTATCTAATAAAACTATGATGTTAAGGAAACATCTATCAACTACTGAGCTCAGAATGCCCATGCCTTTTTTCACCTAGCCGTTCCCCATCTCTGTGCAAATGGCTACTAGAACAGCCATTTATAAAGTGACAACTATGTGTTGGGTGTTTTGCATACATGATCTCATTAGATCCATACAACATTCCTGCAAGATAGATATCTTTATCTCCATTTAACAAATAAAGAAACTGATGCTCAAAGAAGTCAAATAACTTATCCAAGGTTGACAAGCTAATAAGTGGTAGCAGTCAGACTTGAACCTATGTTGCAACTATTTTAAAGCCCTATATGTTTTCCATTATTTATATCATCTTGGAGAACTAAAAAAGGTGAAAGTTACAGAGTCAGCCAGTGTCATAGCAGGAATTAAATTCACGGTGTTCTGATTTCCAGGGCAGCCTACAAATACCCACCATATTGAAAGAACTGTTTGAATGGGTATGTTTAATATTCCAAGAATTTATGAAACTTAAAGATATGTGTTGATACTACAGTTTGAAAAGGACCCAGAATTGGAAAAGCTGCCTGATTGTTCATGAGTGCCCCTTGTCTCTACTATCCTGTAGTCAGTGCCCCCTCAAAGTTGGATGCACCTGAGTGGAGATGCTTTTCTGTCACCTAAAGTCACACATTTATCTTTGATCCAGACCCTCCCAGAAGCAGTACTTTTGAAATCTTCTCTTCTCCTCTTCTTTTTGTTTGACAAAATATAAATGATAGTTTATTTCTAGAACGATGCCAAATTCAATAAAACAATGATGGAGTTGTGTTTTGTTTTCTGGTCAAGTTGACACCATAAAGTGGGTTTTCCTGAATATTTCCCTGTTCCACTGGTGCTCTTGGCATTGCGAATAAACAGAGCTGGTGATAACATCCATCATAGAGTTAAGCACATTGAGTGGGTGATAAAGTCAACAAGAAGCTGAAACAAGATTTACCACGGATAAGCTGCCAAGAGTTGGCTGTAGATTCTAAGTGGACACTGTGGCTCATTCATCTTCACCCTTCAGCTTTCCACGCCAACATCATCCCTGCCTCAGCACTCATGACAAGAGTAGGAAAGTAGGAGAGAAGGAAAGCACAGGGGTCAAGTTCAGGGGACAAATACATAGCATTGATCTGCCTAAGATAAAACATGAAGACTCAGTAGTAAATTCTTAATGAGTATGGAGAGAGAACAAAGAAAAATGTTGTGGGGTTTTTGTTTGTTTGTTTGTTTGTTTGTTTGTTTTTTGAGACAGAGTCTCGCTCTGTCACCCAGGCTGGAGTGCAGTGGCGCGATCTCAGCTCACTGCAGGCTCTGCCTCCCGGGTTCACGCCATTCTGCTGCCTCAGCCTCCCGAGTAGCTGGGACTACAGGCACCCGCCACTATGCCAGGCTAATTTTTAGTAGAGATGGGGTTTCACCGTGTTAGCCAGGATGGTCTCGATCTCCTGACCTCGTGATCCCCCCACATCGGCTCCCTCAAAGTGCTGGGATTATGGGTGTGAGCCTCCACACTTAGCCGAAAAACGTTTTTTAAGTCAAAATGGACCAACTAACAAAAGTCATATTCCAGAAGTGCAAGTAGACACACATGATCACTGGGCTTCTTCTAAGCAACATTCTGTTTTCTTGTCCTAACCTATCTCAAGCTAAGGAAATTCTAGTGTCTATTGTTCAAAGACTTGAAATTGTTTTCCTTGGATTATTCCCACTCTTATATTTTTCTTGCCTCCTTCCAAAGTGGGTTAAAAATGTCCAGGTTTTTTAACTCATTAAGATGCCCATCAAGCATCTTAATGAGTTAGTCATGATTACAACTGCATCTTTTAAATTACCCAACCTGTTGAAAGGCTGCCGTGAAAGGAGCTTCTACAAACAAAATCTGGGCTGTGTTTCTCATTATCTTATGTTGCAAAATGTGAATGAGGAGTTACTTCCAAAAGAGTAATAAGCATAAAGGCTGCTGAAGCAGAGAGGTAGGTGGGCTCCTGTCTCAATGGAAAATGTCACTGTTGTTTCTGCAAGGAATATGTACCTTACTACTAAAGGAGAAGCTCTTTGCTAACAAATGTGAAAGGGTTTCATACAGTTCATGGCACTTCATAAGTGCTCATAATTTGTTTGCTACATTGGAATTCTTTCAATCGTCTACTTCTCAGTCACATAATCAACTGTGACTACCTCCATTTCCTCACCATCCAGTCTCATGTTCCATTACAGGACTGCAGCCTTGTCACCTACCACAATGTTTCTCAACCCTTTTCTTCTCATCACTGCCTTCCTAAGGAGGCTTTTCAGACATTTTTAAAGATTGCTCTCCTCTATGAAATTTTGGTACCATAGTGTGAAGATTAATTTTATGTGACAACTTTAGCGGTCTAAGGATTGCTGAGATGAGATCACTGGTAAAACAGTATTTGTGGGTGTGTCTGGGAGGTGTTCTTGGAAAGGGTAAGCATTTGAATCGGTAGAGTGAGTAAAAGATCACCCTTGGCAGTGTGGGTGGGCCTCATGCAATCCCTTGAAGGCCTGAATGAAACAGAGATGTGAAGGGAGCACAAGTTCACTCTCTCTTCTGGAGCTAGAACATCCATCTCCTCCTGCCCTTGGATATCAGTAGTGTTTCTGGTTCTTGGGCCTTTGGACTTGGACTGGGACTTACAGGATTGGCTCTCCTGGTTCTCAGGCCTTCTGGCTTGGACTGGAGTTAAAATGCACCATTGACTTTCCTGGGCTTCCAACCTGCAGACAGCTGATCATGGGACTTCAGTTTCCATAATTGCATGAGCCAATCTCTCATAATAAATCTATTTCTGTATATCTATATACAATATATGCTATCAGTTCTGTTTCTCTGGAGAGCCCTAGTACACACAGATATATTGTGATATCAGTTTATGCATTGTATGTATATCTGCACTTAGTGCATTTAAAAAATTAAGTTGTGTTTTATCCCCCAAGAACAATTCTCACTCCCATTGAGAATGTGCAACCTATCAGACCACAGCAGACTGATTCAGGACACAGCAGAAGTAGAAAACAGAAATAGATGCTAGACAAAATCGATTTGGGCAAAAATCGATGCAGATGTCAGGCATAGAAGTTTGTCTAGATCAGGCTTAGTAAAAGTAAAGACAGACAGTTGGCCATACAGGTTAGCCAAACAAGGCACAGGTTGAAGAATACAGCTGACAGAAGTGTTGATGAAAGATAGGAGGACAAGGTTCAAGGCAGGCAGAGATGTGAGAAATATTTGTCCACTGGGTCAGAGAATGCCTTATATAGAGAAATCTCATCGTCCAGAAAAGTTCCATGAAAGAGAAATTATTCTCAGGTCTGAAGCCAGATTTAGACATTTTGCCTTTGTTCCTCAGGAGCCTAGACTACCCAGTCGACTGTGCCCTATTGATGAAAATCTCTGATTATTATAGGGGAACACATTATGTTGGCTCCTGTATTCCCTGAGAACCATCTACATCTCTTAGTACTTTGAAGTCGTGGTATCAGATTAAAGAACCAAGTCTTCCAAACTGACTTGGAGCTGTGCTGAGGTATTCATGGCCTCAGGCATTCAAGCAGGTTGATCGGATATAAGGTGTGATATTCCTTTTCCTCAAGTCATTTATCCTCTGGAGATCCTAACCTAACCTAATCTCTCCTAACCTAAAACAGGAGCAGACCCAGGGTCCTGACTGGACATTCTCATTATGCTTCCTAAAACCATTAGGATCTCTTCATGGTCACATCCAACAGCCTTTCTCTTTCTCAGGCCTGCAGCTCATTGCATGTGGTGCTGCCTCTCATATTCTCCTCTTTAATTAGAGGTCAGCCACTCTAACTGCAGCCTTCATCACACTCTGCCTCTAGAGTCTTCTGAATGCTGTCTTGGAGGGTCTTCTCAGTCTCTTCCTTCCTCTTTATCTTTTATCAAAGGCACTCTTTTAATCTTTTGGTTCCTTTCTGTTGGCCTTCCATTCTCATCTGTTTATATGTTCACTTTAAGGTCATAAACATAGTTGAGTGCTTGCTATATGCCTAGCACTGATATAAACAAGATATGGCTTTTGCACATTCTTATGATGGAACAGATATATATATATATATAAAACCAAGCAAAACACAAGGTGAAATATGTAATACAGATCTGTACAAAATCTGTAGCAACTCAAAAGAGGACGTGATTAATTCTGTCTTGAGAAAAATAAAAGGCATTGCAGAAGGAGAAAGTTTTAATTTGTGCTCTGAGAATGAATTAGAGATTTATGAAAAGAAAAGTTGGAGGAAGGGCATTACAGTCAGAGAGATGAGGATAGGACAGGAACAGCATGACCAAGGAAGGTTAGAAAGGCCATGTGACTGGAGGGGAAGTAGGCAAGAGGGGCAGGGGGAGTGGTAGGCAATGACCCTGGAAAGTTAGGAATGTACCGCAGCTGTAGTCACCATTTAAACCTACATGTCTAATGGATCATTGCACTGCCTAACATTCATTTTTAAACGGTAAATTTAGCTCATAGTACTTACTATATACCATGTAACATGCTTACTGCTGGTAATACAAAGATAAATAAGCTGTCCCCTCAAGAAATCAAAATATAATAGAGAGGTAGATGTGTTTTAAAAGTAATTATGTGCAATACAAGCTGACCCATGCAGTGAAGGTAGTATGTATATGACACAAAATAGAGAGTGATTAGCTCTGAGCAGAACATGTTTCAGAGAAAAAGTGATAGCAAAGCTTTAAGAGATTAATTGGGGTTGGATGGTGTGGTAAGCAGAATAATGGCTTCCCAAAGATATCCACATCCCAGACTTGTAAATGTTACCTTACATGTCAGTGAGGACTTTGTAGATATGACTAAGTTTAAGGAAGATGGGAAGATTAGATTATTCAGATGAGCCTGATGTAATCACAGGGGTCTTTATAGAAAAAGGAGCCGGGAGTGTCAGAGAAAGAGATGTGACAATGAGGGGCCATCAGCCAAAACCAAAAAGAAACAAACAAGAAAACCCAAAAACTGTGGCTAGAAGCTGGAAGAGACAAAGAACAGAGTCTCTCCTCCAGCTCCAGGAGGTATGCAGGTCTGCCAATGCCTTAATTTTAGCCTCATGAAATAGCCTCATTTCAGACTTCTGACCTCAAAAAGAGTAGGTTTATGATAGTTTGTTACAGCAGCAACAGGAAATGAATACAGATGGAAAAGCAACCAGGGTGTTGGGGGTGAGAGCATTCCAGGCAGAAGGAATAGCATAAGCAAAGGCACAGAGGCATGAAATAACATGGCAAACCCTCGGGGCAGGGGTTACAAGTAGTTTAGTGTTGCTCGGGTTTAAGAACCACCAAGTAAGGAGCAGAAGAATACACTGGCATGCAAGGCAAGTGCCACAGGGCCTGGTAAGGAGCAGCCCTACCATGAAGCTTAGGTATTGCTGAAGCTTAGAAGGCAAATCAGGAGCCATTTCATGGTTTCACACAAAAAAGGAAAAACACTGAATTTTCAATTTTGGAAGAAAAGCTTAATGGGGAAGAGCCCAGGGCAGGGAGACTGTTTAAGGAAGCTGTTACAAATTTCTGGAGGGAGGTGGTGGGGCTTGAACTAAAGCAGTGTGAGTAGTAGGAGAAGGCAGGGTAGTGATATTTAGAATTTAGAAAGTGACCAACTATGAGGAGCAAGGAGAAAGGGAACAGTCAAGGATGACCCCACATTCCTGATTGGGACTTTGGTGAATGGCCATATGCTTACTGATATGGGAAAAACTGGAAGTTCCTCCCAATATTTCTCAGATTCATATTTTCTGAATTTCTGTATCCACTAGGCTAATCCACCCATCAACCTATGTCTAGACAGTCTTTAAAGTCTTCCTAGCCACTTTTTCTGATTCTAGCCTTTCCCCTTCTCAAGCTATGCTTAAGCTATTCACCATGTCATTAGAACAACTAATTCAATATTCATAAAATATTTATTTAGTGCATATATGTTCCAGGTTCTGTTATAGACTCTGTTCATATCATAATGAACGAAACAATTTTAAAAATGAGCTAGTTTGCATTTAATCTAGAAGATCCTTATAGAAGATAATTTTGGGTAGTTCCATCTCCAATTCATATCTTCTACAATGGCTTCAAATTTCCTCTCACATTATATCTGAATTTTTTGATGTGTGCTCAAGCTGTCAACTTCCTTGCACCAAACAAGCTGTAGGGACTCTTAACTTACAAACAGGTTGTGATCTAAAGCAGTGCTTTTCAAACTATCTGTGTGGTTAATTTTTTTTTTAATTTCCAAGCTTGTGGTCTAAGTGTCTTCCTGCATATGACTAGTGCACAGGTCATGCCACCTGTGACTCACTATGAGAATTCCACAACACCCAAACCAGTCCATACCCTGCTCATTGACATGAGTCCACTGACAGTGTGCTTGTATGTAACAGCATTCTCAATTTGCTCTAAAAATTTCTAAATGCTTACTCTCAATTTTAGCACCATCCACATACCACATTTGAAATCTCCATACTTAGTAAGTCCCTTACTAAAAGAGTTTTGAGGGATTTGGAACACATTTTTTATAAGTGCCTAATTTTTTTTACTTTTTTTTTTCCTTCAACTTTTAAGTTCAGGGGCATATGTGCAGGATGTGGAGGTTTGTTACATAGGTAAATGTGTGCCATGGTGATTTGCTGTACCATTCATCCCATCACCTGCGTATTAAGCCCAGTATCCATTAGTTATTCTTCCTGACACTCTCCCTCCCCTCACACCCCCTTCTGACTGACCCCATCGTGTGTTGTTCCCCTCTATGTGTCCATGTGTTCTCATCATTCATCTCCCCCTTATAAGTGAGAACATGCAGTGTTTGGTTCTCTGTCCCTGTGTTAGTTTGCTGAGAATAATGGCCTCCAGCTCCATCCATGTCCCTGCAAAAGATGTGATCTTATTCCTTTTTATGGCTGCGTAGTATTCCATGGTGTATATGTACATTTTCTTTATCCAGTCTGTCATTGATGGAAATTTAGGTTGATTCCGTGTCTTTGCTATTGTGAATAGTGCTGCAATGAACATAAACATGCATGTATCTTTATAATATAATGATTTCTATTCCTTTGGGTATATACTCAATAGTTGGATTACTGGGTCAAATGTTATTTCTGCCTCTAGCTCTTTGAGGAATTGCCACACTGTCTTCTACAATGGTTGAACTAATTTACACTCCCACCAATAGCGTAAAAGCATTCCTTTTTCTCCATAACCTCACCAGCATCTGTTGTTTTTTGACTTTTTAGTAATAGCCACACTGACTGGCATGAGATGGTATCTCATTGTGGTTTTGATTTGCATTTCTCTAATGATCAGTGATGTTGACCTTTTTATCATATGTTTTTGGTCACATGTTTTACTTCTTTTGAAAAGTGTCTGTTCATGTCCTTTGCCCATCTTTTAATGTGGTAGTTTTTTCTTGTAAATTTGTTTAAGTTCCTTGTAAACTCTGAATATTAGACCTTTGTCAGATGAATAGATTGCAAAAATTTTCTTTCATTCTGTAAATTGTCTGTTCACTCTGATGATAGTTTCATTTGCTGTGCAGAAGCTCATTAGTTTAATTAGATCCCATTTGTCAATTTTTGCTTTTGTTGCAATTGCTTTTTCCTTTTTGGCCATGAAGGCCTTTTTTGTTTTTTTTGCTCGCCCATTGAAACCTATATTGGTCATGCTAACTTATGTTTTTCCTGTAGATAGACCTGAGACTATGTGGAGACAGGAGAAGGAAGAGCTCTGGGACTACTCTTTGGTACATCATTTTCCTTTAAAGAGTGAATACTTCTTATTTTGCCTTTTCATGTTTTTCTTTTACTTCTCCTTAACCCATCCCATTTCATGCAAACAAGATTAAAATTAATATGAAAGACTCTCAAATTTTTATCAAGTTCTTGCCAGAGGTATTCCAACCACTTCAATTTTACCAGCCCTAATTAGGTGAAGCTCTTTAGCATAATCATAGTTGCAATTCATCCTCAGGCTTATGAACTGGCTGGGACTAAAAAAGAGAAGGAGCCTTTTGTCTCTGATTCACTGGCTCAACTCTGGCGCTGGCTTATGTTGGACTGCCTCCAGCCCCCAATGACTATGTCTGCAGCCTTATATTACAGTTCTTTCAGAACCTTTTTTTCAATCCATATCCTTTCTTTGATTTTTAACACTACAAACTCTTTCTTCCATGTGAATAAACTCTTTTTCCATGGCTCTCATGACTCCACATTGGATTTCTTTGTTGTCTCATTCTCCTCTCTCTCCTCCTTAACCAAGGGCCTCATCCTAGACCTTCTTTTCTCGCCCTCACATGCTCTCAGATGCTCTCATCCTCTCCTATGGAATCAGTTATTACCTAGAGAGACTCATGCCCTCAGCTCTCCTGAGTGTGAGACACATAATTTCAACTGCTTTCTCAACATTTTCATTTAAGTATCTCATAAGCATCACAAATTCAACTCGATGTTATTTTTCTGCATTCCATATCAGGACAACGCCATCTGCTTAAACATTCAAGATAAACACTTGGGATCATTTTTGACTCCTCATTTCCCTTCATTCCCCCACCTTCAACTGGTTGTGACTCACCATTCCACCACTGCTGTGTTTATTTCTCCAGTCATTCTCATTTTCTCCATCTCCACTGCCTTGCCTCAGGCCCTCATCAGTTTTCACCTGGACCATTCTCAGTTCTCTGAACCCTCGGACCAGCAATGCCCCACCCAGACTCTGAGTTGCAGTCCTACTCCTCCCTGGAGCTACCTCTCCTTGTCACTGCATTGTCCTTTCTCTCTGACAGGCACATCCAATCATCCTTACCCTTGAATACTGACCTTCAAAACTCTTCTTTCTCTAGCTCTTTGTAATACAGTCAAAACTCCTTTCTCAGCATGAATTGCCAGGCCTTTTCACACACAGCCCCTGACTAACTCATAGCCTCTTCTTCTAGTTTAACAATAACAACAACAGCAAACCACCACATCCCACAGTCCATCCTCTCAGGTATCCTCAAATTTCCCAAACCTGCCAACCTTTCTACCACTTCTCAGGCCCCTGTACCTTTGAGCATTCTATTCTGGTGACCAGCTATGAACCAACCCCTGCCCTTCCCTGATGTTCCTCTATTTGGTATACATGCTTCAGCTTCCAAGGCAACTCTTCCAAGCACAGTTCACTGCTCCTTCTGTTGCATTCCCATAGCATGATGTAAGGGCCTCTATGGATGGTTCATTCAAAGGAGTTCTTCTGAGCCAGGCACTGAGCTAGATTCTAGGGGTACAAAGATAAAGATGGCCCTTACAAAGATGGCTCTTAAGGAGCTTCTCTTCAATTAGCAGAGAAAGACATAAGTGTAAATGGCAAGTACATTTATGTATTTTAAAACAATCGGCTGGGCATGGCGGCTCATGCCTGTAATCCCAGCACTTTGGGAGGCCGAGGTGAGTGGATCATGAGGTTGGAGATCGAGACCATCCTGGATAACACGGTGAAACCCCATCTCTACTAAAAATACAAAAAATTAGCCAGACGTGGTGGTGGACGCCTGTAGTCCCAGCTACTTGGGAGGCTGAGGCAGGAGAATGGCATGAATCCGGGAATCGGAGCTTGCAGTGAGCCAAGATCACACCACTGCACTCCAGCCTGGGCGACAGAGCAAGATGTCATAAAATAAAATTAAAATAAAATAAAATAAAATAAAATAAATAAATAAAATAAAATAAAATAATTACAAAGCACTATACGTGCTGTAGGAGAAATATGGGCAGGACAAATAAACGAAGGAAGGAGTGGTTAATTCTCCCTGTGGGGTTGGAAGTGGAAGGAGAGAAACCTAAGGAAATATATTACAAGAGAGATAACTCTCCTGGAGGGTAATGAGAGGAGGTCATTCCAGGCAGAGAACAGCATAGCAAAGACCTGGCAGGATGAAAGAGCCTGCTATATTTAGGGAAAAGCAATTGGTTCTCTATGGCTAGATCCTGAGCATCAGCATAGACCCAATTAGACAGGAGGCTGGAGAACAAGGGGAAAGCTTTACCTTATAGGCAGCAAGGAGCCACTGCAGGGTTTTACACAAGGATAGATACATTACAATTTGCATTTTCAGAAAGATCATTCTAGCAACAGTGTACAGAGTACAATAAAATATTGGAGGGTGGTCTACATGTGTACTTACTGGATTGTGAGCTCCTTGATGTCAAATATTGTGGCTCCCTAATTTCTATCCTCCCAGTGCCTAATACATTTTTTCATCAAACAATAAGAGAGGGGATCTTCAGCCTGACCAACATGATGAAATCCTGTCTCTACTAAAAATACAAAAAAATTAGCTGGCCGTGGTAGCAGTATTCCTGTAGTCCCAGCTACTGAGGAAGCTGAGGTGGGAGAATCGCTTGAACCCAGGAGGCAGAGACTGCAGTGAGCCAAGATTGCGCCACTATACTCCAGCCTGGGCAACAGAGTGAGACTCTGTCTCAAAAGAGAGGGAGAGAGAGAGGATCCATGATGTTGGTGCTGGAATACAGGGGAATGTAGCTCTAGGCCAGGCTGGGCCAGCTTCATTAGCAAGTCACTCTGTGCTTTGTTTCTTCATCTATAAAATGGTGGCCTACACAAGATCATCTTTCAGTTCTCTTTTGCTCTAACGTTCTGTAATTGTATAAGGGAGGTTCCTTTTTCTTTCTTTCTTTCTTTTGTTTGCAGTCAATATTTGGTAATACAAATAAAAGTTTACAGAGGTGGATGTCAACAGGTAAGTGCACTGTGAAGCACAGGTCGACCAAAAGGTGACATGAGCCATTTCCTGAAGAGTGGGCAATGGCTCTGGTTCAATTATTCACATGGTAAAAGGATGCATTTCTCCTGTTGTGGGAATACAGAATTGTCTCCTCAAATGTTAACTCCTTTTTAAAGGAAGTAAACAGAACTTGGACTAATCTTATTATTACTATAAGCCTTTAAGTTTTCAAATACATTTTGTAAACATTAGAAGGCTGAGAGACACCCAGCAGTTTTGTCCACCTTAAGTTAGTTCTCTATTTATTAATTCAGCACAGTACACAGAGCTCTACCAGGTTCTCCATGTCCCTTTCATAACTTTTGCCTATCTTCGACTTAGTAAAATATGCTGTGACATTCCTGCTTCATCAGCATATTACTGGCCTGATCACCAGAATTTAAAATTCAAGATCTCCAGCAACAGAGCCAATTTCTATTGATCACCTCCACAAAAAAACACAGGTTTATTTTAGCCTCCGTGCTATTTGATCTTTATCTTGATGATGCTATAGCCCTCAACTTTCTTGATGAAAATCTCTTTTTGCTGATATAATATTACTATCTTTTACCCAAAAGTTTGTTTTCTTAAAGAACAAGTTTTCTCAATGTACTTCATTACCATGAACTGTCTGCATTGATATTGAAATGGAAATATTTAAATTTAATTTGTTAGAGATTTTGTGTTCAACTTTGAAAATTTAATGATGTATTAACCTTTTCCTAAGAAATACTATTTTACTGTCTAGTATCAAGCTCAATGACATAAATCTAATTTTGTAATATAATATCTATATTCACAAAACCAAAGAAAATTCTCACTTTGACCACATTTTCTTAATAAGCTATGTCCCTGGGTTTCTTTTTACAGTAAAACATAGCTGCTAAATTTATGCCAGGGCATAACTTTCCAAAGTGGCTTGTAAACCAGCGACAGTAATTTCAAGATATTTCAACTGAATTCAACCTCCTCTAAAATGTTTAGAGGAGGAAAAGAGACTGTTTATTATTATAATTTGGAGAACAGAAAGAGAAAGATAGTGGTGACACCACCCACCTCTTATTCTCTCACAGACATTGTCATGCTCCAGGTGGGGTGGTGATGATGCCAGTAATCCCCTGGGCTTTGACTTAGCTGAGTGTGGACTCAGTTTTCAGTTGCTTGGCTTGTTCTTGAAGAGTAAGCTGACAGGGTAGATTTGGTTCTCAGCATATCATCTAAACAAACAAGACGTGTAGGGTAGTAGTTCCACCTCCAGTGAGGGGCTCAGCCTTCTTACAGAGCACTTTTCTCCACTCTCAGCCTCCTGTGCTTGAGAAACAGCAGCAACTAGGCCTGGCTGGGCTAGCTCTCCCAGGCTGCTATACAAAAAGCATGTATTCTAATAGACTCATTAACCCCAAAACGTATTCAGAGCATCTAATTTTCATGTGTTGGACTACACATGAAATATATTTGGGGATATAAGATTAATATTTATTTATTTATTTATTTATTTTTTTTGAGACACAGTCTCGCTCTGTCGCCCAGGCTGGAGTGCAGTGGCCGGATCTCAGCTCACTGCAAGCTCCGCCTCCTGGGTTTACGCCATTCTCCTGCCTCAGCCTCCCGAGTACCTGGGACTACAGGCGCCCGCCACCTCACCCGGCTAATTTTTTGTATTTTTAGTAGAGACGGGGTTTCAGCGTGTTAGCCAGGATGGTCTCGATCTCCTGACCTCGTGATCCGCCCGTCTCGGCCTCCCAAAGTGCTGGGATTACAGGCTTGAGCCACCGCGCCCGGCCAAGATTAACATTTCTTAGGAATCAAGAGTCTCCTCGCTAGTTAACTTTAACACAATAGAAAGTTGTCGTTTTGTTGTTGTTGTTGTTTTTTGAGACAGAGTCTTGCTCTGTCGCCAGACTGGAGTGCAGTGCCCCGATCTGGGCTCACTGCAACCTCCGCCTCCTGGGTTCAAGTGATTCTCCTGCCTCAACCTCCCAAGTAGCTGGTACTACAGGCGCCCGCCACCATGCCCGGCTCATTTTTTTTTTGTATATTTCGTAGAGACGGGGTTTCACCGGGTTGGCCAGGATGGGCTCGATCTCCTGACCTCGTGATCTGCCCACCTTGGCCTCCCAAAGTGCTAGGATAGCAAATTTTAAGCCAAACACACTATCTGAGATTTACACAAAGCATAATTTTAGCTCCTCTTTTGTTTCATCAAGTCTAAATAATATTCTCTAGAAGAATTACCAATATGCAGGCTGATATTTACTGTTGCTTTCTTTATCTTCAAAGTGAGATGATGCCAAAAAAATTGTTTGTAAATGTCATGCAAGAAATAATAATGGAAAAGAGAAATGTTGTCACTCCAAACAATTTTTCCCCATCCCACAAAAGTTGGAGAAAATAGCATGAAAAAAGTCACTGAAAGGCTAAAATATCACAAATTAATAAATAATAAGTCTGAGTGCTTTCCCATTCACTTATTTTGCCTGTTCCCCTCCCCCCCCCACCCCCCCACCCCGCGGAAGTATCAATTGTGAAAAGCTAACCTCATATCAAGCCTGGGAATTGTGTACTGACTTAAGAAAAGTGGCAGATAAAAATAAAACATGCCTTTTGTTACATAGGAAGATTTTAATGTATATAAATAAGTTTTATGCTTTTATTGAACATTAATTACATTGGTATACCTTGTTGCTTTTGCATACTGACAACTGATACCTGTTAAAAACAAGTTCTTGAGTGAATGGCCCTCCACCATTTATTCTCACAAAAGTAGCTCTACTTCACTTATTTTGGTTCTCAAAAGGTTACTATCCAAACAACTACCTCTTGTGAAAAAGAGAGCAGAAGAAGATGAATTGTCTTTAAAACTAAGCTTGTCACTTTTAGAAACAAACTTAACAAATTTCAGTGTGTAGTGGTAATCATTCAATAAATGAGTGCCAAACATGTAAGCAGGTCTAAATGTTCTCATGATAAACCATTTACTTGGAAGATGCATATGGAGATAACTAAGTCTGTAGTTAGCATGAAACATGTTAAGAAAGATTAACATGAATGACAAGTGAGGCCTCCAGAGTCAGGTGGTCTGAGTGTGAATCTTACTGTCATTCACTAGCTGTGAGATCTTGGGCAATATATGTGCCTCAATTTCCTCATCTGTAAAATGGAAACAATAATTCATGGAGTTTTATAAGATTTGAATGAATTAATACCTGTACAATGATTAGAAAAGTAAAAGTACCTGGCATACAGTAAGCACTTAATAAATGTTAAGATTGAATTACATGGATTGATTCTGCTTTAAAATTCTTTGTAGCAATGAAATGACCTAAATTTTTCATGGGGTATGGGACTGAGATTGAAATAATACAGACTACAGTTCCGGAAACTTTTTAAAGTGGCTCCTAAAATTATCTTGTCAGCCAGGCATGGTGGCTCACGCCTATAATCCCAGCACTTTGGGAGGCTGAGGCAGGTGGATCACCTTAGGTCAGGAGTTCGAGACCAGCCTGACCAATACGGTGAAACCCCATCTCTAGTAAAAATACAAAAATTAGCTGGGCATGGTGGCAGGCACCTGTAGTCCCAGCTACTCGGGAGGCTGAGACAGGAGAATTGCTTGAACCCAGGAAGCAGAGATTGCAGTGAGCTGAGATTGCACCACTGCACTCCAGCCTGGGGGCCAGAATGAGACCCCCCTCTCAAAAAATAAAATAAAATTATCTGTCTTCTGGAATACTTATAATTTACATTAAAGCAGACATTGAAATATTTTCAGCCAGAACCTATACCTGTTACCATATAGCCAAAATTACATTTGTTTAGACGTGAATTTTCATTTTTGCTCCTCCTCTTTTTCATTCTCCTGTTCCCCCCTCCACCTTTTCTACTGGTGTAACATTTTTTTCAATTAATATAATTTTGACTTCCAGTTATAGTAAAGACACTTGACTGGATACCACACAAGAGGCAACTATACATAACTATATAGTTATATACTACATATAACTATATATATGTGTGTGTGTGTGCATGTGCATGTATGTATATATTCTAGATTAAATAGGCTGTAGAAATCTTAGTATTATATACAGCATTGTTACTAGGGAAAACACATTCCACAATGGCAAATAATTGCATGTTCATTTTTATTCTTCTCAGTAAGACAAGGGCCTGGGATTACTGATTAGACCAGCTTTGTCTTTAATACCCTCCTAGTAATGAAGAGGAATACTCTTGCCTGAGAGAACAGGGTAGTCTTTCAGGTCTACTTAAGCTGAGTGAGATGGAGCACACACCCCAACCAGGAGGTGTGGAGGTTCATTGCCAGGACGCCCTTATGAGTTACCAAGTGTCATGTCTTAAAGGTTATGGGTGGGATCATCTCTCCAGATTAGCTGCTGCACTGACTGACCTTAAATCACTGTTGCCATGATTTAAGATCCTTATACTCCACTGTGGCTTCCCCACTGTGATTTATGGTTTGCCAGTATAAAGTAGTAATCCAAAGTAGTAACAGATCATGTCCCTTCCCCTATTTGCAGCCACTCCTATGGAGTGATTTGAAATCCACTTATTTTAGGTGATTGTCAAGCCCAGCAATACAGACACACTAATGCTTTTAGGATTAAAAATCAAAAGCCCTCCCCTGCAAAATGTCCTAACTGTGTATCCAGGACTTACTTAAAACATAAAATAATTAATTTGCTTATCAAATATAAACAACACCAGGTTCAAAATAGAAAATAAACACAGATTTCAGGTAAATTATAAGTATTGTATCAGCTAGGGCCTGCTGTCCCCAACCTGACCCCATTGCCCAAGCTGATGTCTGCCTCTTGCAGACGGCCTTGCCCAATCCCCGTGCCAGTGAGAACCATACTTTGTTCCAATCCAATTCTTTCTCCAGAAGAGAGAAGAGAAATCAGGAAATAGTTTATTATTTCAATTCCCAGCACCTAGCCCAATGGCTGGCACAGTGCCTAGAATATAAAAAGCATTCAGTAAATATTGATTGAATTAACAAATATGCTGTCACCAGGCTGACCCCCCACCGCCTGCCTCAACACAGCCAGTATCCAGAGTGACCTGGGATGGATTTAGCCTCCTGAGTCTTCCCATATGCATTAATCTTCTGTTTCCCTATATGTCCCTCACATGTGTGGCTGACCATCCTACCTGGCCCTTCTGATCTGGATAGTCATCTGCCCTGGTTCTCCCTCTAAAACCCCTCAGAATACTACAGTGGAGTCTGCAACACCAGTTAATGGGCCAGGGGGTGAGAAATGCCAAGGGAGCCAGACCTTCTTACTTAGGTCCTATAATTCTTTTTTTTTTTGAGGTAGAATCTCACTCTGTCGCCCCAGGCTGGAGTGCAGTGGCATCCAATCTCAGCTCACTGCAACCTCTACCTCCCAGGTTCAAGTGATTCTCCTGGCTCTGCCTCCCGAGTAGCTGGGACTATAGGCACACACCCGGCTAATTTTTGTATTTTTTAGTAGAGACGGGGTTTCATCAT
Source organism: Piliocolobus tephrosceles (assembly GCF_002776525.5). Taxonomy (NCBI): domain Eukaryota; kingdom Metazoa; phylum Chordata; class Mammalia; order Primates; family Cercopithecidae; genus Piliocolobus; species Piliocolobus tephrosceles. The sequence goes on along the minus strand of NC_045434.1, from coordinate 101,115,691 downwards.
ATTGGTCAGGCTGGTCTTGAACTCCCGACCTTAGGTGATTCACCCACCTTGGCCTCCTAAAGTACTGGGATTACAGGCATGAGCCACCGCGCTTGGCCCCTATAATTCTTTTTCCCTAAGCCAAGGTCTTTTTCAAGGGTCTCTTATGTTGCCTAGGAACCTCATCACTAACAACCCTGAGTCCTAATGTTGATACTCCCTGCTTCCCAAAGCTGTGCACTGCTCCCTGGTCCGTTCTTTGAATACTATTGCCTGAATAGTATCGTCACCATATTATGACTCAATTTTTACTCTTTTTGTCATAAGGCATTTTGCTCTCATGTATTGTGCAGTTATAATCCAAGTATGAAATCCAGTTAACAAAATTTTATCATAGATGTGCTAGAAGCTACAAGGACTTGGTCTGTTTCTTTCTTAGTTTTCAGTTAGCCAATCTTTTCTGAAAGAAATTGAAGCCACCCTCCTCTTAGAAAAAAATCCTTCTTTCATTTTGTTTTCATGGGCTGCTTCTAATAGTATATTGAATTCTGCTTTCCATATTTCTAATCAGCCTTTTCTGTCCCTTTCTCTCTGTTCCTATTTCTGCCATATCAACTAAGGCTTTCCTTAGATCTTGCTTTACCTATAGCAATGCCGCCTACTTGGTCTTCTTACTTACTACACTGGTTTATATTGGCTCTAGTCCTTATTATCTATGGGACCTGAGGCAGGTTGCTTTCACTCTAATCCTCGGTTTCCTCATCTGTAAAACGGTCATATTAGAGTATGGACCTTGTAAGGGTGGTATAAATGTAAGCAAATATCCTTGGTTCTCCTGGGCTATAAATCCAAATGTGATCATGTTAATTAAAAATCTTAACAGTTCTCATCCTTTCTCAAATATTTATGAGAAACTCATGAAATGGATTAACTCAATAAATACTGAGCACTCTGTGTGAGTCAGTGATGTGGGCTCTGGGGACACAACAATAAACAGATAGGCCTGGACACTGCTTTCTTGGCATTTGCGTTCTGGGATAGGAAAAACAATGATTAAAAAAGAAGAAACAGAAACCAAAATTACAAAACATGAGATGATGATAAGTGCCATGGAAAGAAAGTTGAGGTAGGCAGAGGGTGAGGAGGCACAGGGGTTGTTCAGTTTTTTATAGGGTGGTCAGGGAGGGCCTCATTGAGTAGGTGTTTTTGTACAGAGACATTTGGGTGTCATTAGTGGACAGATCTTACCTGTGTTCTTAAGCCGGTGCCGTCATCATGTGTATTGTTATAGTTAGCTTAGCCAGACACCATGATGCTGGCACTGACAGCGCCACTGTGGGCTAGAAGTCCACAAACTGTGTCAGTGTAGAGCCCTGCACAGCTACCCTAGCCAATAATGCTTTTGAAAAACAGGAAGTAAGAGAATTGACTTTTTCAGCATTAATGCTCAAGATAAAGTGTTATTACTGAATTAACTGAAATCAACTACTATTTCCTTAATGCAACTTGGATAAAAACCTTTCTCTGCAATCACAGCTGGCACTGTGGTGCTGGTTTTATGGGAAATTGAGGGCTGTGATAGCCCCTGTGATGTCTGTCAGCATCCTCTTTCAAAGTGGGAAAAGAAAAGCTGTCTTCCTTAATATTACACTGAGTTACCAGTTACTGGGTGATAGGACCTAGAGCATCAAAGAGTTTCATGGCTCTTTCCATGACTCAGAGGCCCTTCTTTGTTTTCTTCTGGGAAGACACATGCAAGGAAGCTGGGTTAGGCCCTTCCCTGTGACAGCCAGACTTACCATGACCTTCCAGGTCTAAAGCCCAGTCTTACCATTACAAACTCCTTCCTCAACCAACTGTGCTCTCTCCAGGGGCCCCACCATTCCTGCCAGCACTGCCTACCTCTGGAACTCTCTCCAGACATGCCCATGAATGCTGAAAACCCTACTGAGGCAAATATTTCCATTTTGCCCCCAGCAAACTTCTCAGCCCCCTTATAAATCAATGGATGCCAATCATTGCTTAAAGGGATGAGACATTGTCTTATTCTGCATCACAACCATATCTGTCTGAATTCTGACCCAGCTGGGACATTGTATTGCACAAGAAATAGAAAAATAATTCATGAAGTTCCTGGCATAATTCTTCTGTTTAGTAGGTATTCAAAAAGTGGTAACTATTGTAATTATTTAGGTAGTAGTTTAATGGGCAACTGTAAACAGATTGTTACAATTTTTGTTTTTTCAAAATGTTTCACAAAATCATGTGTTATATAATAAGCAAATTCTTTCAAAACACACACACACACACCAAACTCTTGACACATAGCTGTTTTCTTCCCCTCCTTTTTATCTAAACTTCTCAGAAAAGTGTCTTGCACTCACTATTTCCACTTCCTCAACTTGCTTCTATCTAGCTTCTGCTCCGATCATTCCTCTAAAAATTGCTCTCACTGAAGCCACCAGCTGCTTCTGAATGTTCTTCCCTTGGGAGTATGTTGGTGGGTCCGGGAAGGGAAGGTACCCTCAGGTAAATAATAACCCAGAATAGAGTGGATTGAGTAGAAGGGAGAGGACAAGGATACAAGAGGTGAGGCAATGTCATCCAAGTTGGAAGAATGGTACAGAACCAAAGTTGGATCCAAACACTCACCTTGTCCAAGAGCCAGGCATTCCAGTTAGAAGTCTGTTCACCTGAGCAGAAGAGAGAGTCCAGAAAGAAGCCAGCTCCAAACACATAATAAACCGAAAAACCAAAGTAGTCCCAGAAGGAAGAGTGCAAGGACTTGGAAGGCCAAGAGGAATTCCAAATTCAGCAACTTACCAGCTGCACTTGGCTGGGCTTTCCTGGGAATATGTGATGAAATGTACAGACCTACAATGTTATCTCTTTCAGAAATGAGAGATGGGCTCCCAGGGCACTCCTGTACTGGATATGTCAACACAGTGCCTGCCACACCCAACTTCCTCTTTGAGATGAAAGTGCCCCACCCACAGCCCCCTGCTTTGAGAAGCAGAGGTAGGTTGTTCTTTACCCAGGGATGGCTCCTGATTGGACCAGTGATTGGTTCTTGACATTACGGGCTGCCTTTCCAAAAACCAGGGCTTGAATGGAAAAGATAAGTTTCATCAGTCAGATTCTCTGCTTCTGGGATTTGAATTGGGAAACATGGATAGAAAGAAGCAGTTAGCCATGGGAGTTGAAGCTGAAAAGATGGCATACAATGGAACAGGGCCATGGAGGATTATAGCAAACCAAAACTATGAGGAAGCAGAATAATGTGATAAGAAGGCAGAATTTATGAATAAGCAGCAATTCTGAGGTACAGAAAATACATGAAAAGTAAACAGAATTTGTTAGTTGGAATAATACAGCAAGAAGCAAACCTGCAGAGTCGCAAGAAATGAGAAGTGGTGCACCATTGTCATTAAGATCCTATCAACTGGCTCAACTAAAAGCCAGTTTCAGACCACCCAGATTTACTAGGGTTCCTGTGCTCTTCATTGGATCTACCCCAGTTTTCTGGGTTTCCATGCTGGTATTTCTTGGGCTCCTACTATGAGCTAGGCACAGTTCTAGGTGTTTGGGATCTATGGGTGAATGAAACAGGAACATACTTAAAACAAACCCCTCATAACTTGCAGCAGGGTCTCTGTTTCAAAGGGCCAAGTTAAAATCACTGCTCTTGCCTTCACCATTTCCCATGGTCCAGCTGGTGTCATTATGGTGTCATTATGAGTCTACACCCACTTTGGCATGCAGTTCATATATATCACTCTGCACTGCTAGGGTGGGTAACTGGAGAATCAGGAAAAGAGAAAAAAAAAAAAACAGAAGTTGGGAGATGGGACATGAAGGAAGTCAGATGATGTATGATAATGGCAGCAGAGTGGCTGAATGCCCAGGCTTTAGATTAACTTGGGTTCAAATTTTGGCTCTATCACTTATTCATTATGTGACTTTTTTTGGCAGGTCAGTTTTCTAGGCTGTGAACTATAGATAAAATAGCATTCTCCTCAATGCATTTTTTGAGAATTAAGTGAGAAAATATATGCAGAGCATTTAGCGTAGTACTTGGCCCATAGTAAATGCTTGATAAATGGTAACTATTTTTGCTGCTGATATTGTTATCAGCAGTCCTCTTGTTTTCCCATTAGCTGGGTAGAATGAATGGGCTGGGGGGAATTAGATGGCATCCTATACTCAAACCTCTCTGAAGCCTGCTGCCAGCCATAACATGGTAGGCTCATTCAAGCTCCTTCTAGTTGGTGCATTCCTTCCCAGGTATTGTCTAACTGCAGGAGTATCAATAATACCAAGAAGAGGTCCGGGCGCGGTGGCTCACGCCTGTAATCCCAACACTTTGGGAGGCCAAGGCGGGCAAATCACAAGGTCAGGAGATCAAGACCATCCTGGCTAGCACAGTGAAACCCCATCTCTACCAAAAATACAAAAAATTAGCCAGGCGTGGTGGCGGGCGCCTGTAGTCCCAGCTACTCAGGAGGCTGAGGCAGGAGAATGGCGTGAACCCGGGAGGTGGAGCTTGCAGTGAGCTGAGATCACACCACTGCACTCCAGCCTGGGCCAAAGTGCAAGACTCCGTCTCAAAAATAAACAAATAAAATAATAATAATAATAATAATAATAATACCAAGAAGAGGTGTAAAAAGAAAACAGTAAGGATAAAAACTGTTGTATGCAAAAAAGCAGTTTTGGAGGGCAGGAAATAATAATTCGTGAAAGCAAAGTGTGTAGCAGTGATATTAGCCAGAGCAGTCAGTTGTGTCAGGGAGGCAAAAAAGCACATATGTTTCTTAAGCACTACTTTTGTCACCTGTCTAGGGGTGTTGGATATATGGATGTAGACCTGATAGGCCCAAACTAAGGCATAGCTGAGGGCTGTGGTTGGACAGCAGTGCTTTAAGAGACCATGAAAGTAGAAGCCCTCTTTTACCCGACTGGAGTGGGTGGAGGAGCAACACAGGGAGGGAAGAGGGCAGAGTCAGAAAAGAGGTCAAGAGGGGTAGGCAGACCTCCCAGTGACTTGGGAGGCTGAGGTGGGAGGATCACCTGAGTCCATGAGTTTGAGTTCAGCCTGAGCAACATAGCAAGACCCTGTCTCTAAAACAATCAATCAATCAATCAATCCAGGAAGCAGGCAGACAACAAATAGAAATTCCAAAACTAGACTTTCAGATGTGAGTGTGGATCAGAAAGAGTCACTGCTGCTCTTGAGGAATCCTGAGTTATCTTTGCTTTGGGTCCAGGTGCTTTTGTGGTAGTGTACCAGACCATGTCACCTCAGGGAGGGCTAGTGGCTGCGCTGAGGCTGCATTCTGGCCTTGCTAGCAGGGATGAGCACTACCTTACTCCTGTAAAGACCTTCGAGGCATTTAACATCAATCCAAATTGCCCTCAAGAGGCCTTGTGTCAGGATTAAGACCATGCATAAATGTCTGAAATACATCATTTGAGCAGAATAATTGTGAAATACTCAAGCCATGGTCTTCCAGAGCGAGTCTCTCTGTTACACCTTGTACTCAGGCTTTCAGGATAGAGCATCTCTCTGGCGTGTGATTCTGAGTGCTGGGCACACAGCTGATGGAGCACCCAAGCACAGATAAGGTGAGCTGCCCTGCATAGCATTAGCTGAGCTTTCAGCCTATGGCAGACTGAAGTCCCTATCATACATTGGACTCTCTAGGGCTTGAAAACATGCTTGACCTCAGTCCTTTCCCCTTTCCAAGCAGGGATAATGAAGTGTGGCATAAAGCTTCTCTGGGTCAGGGTTGCCCACTCCACAGTGTTGGCAGCACCAGTCTCAACAGTGTGATGCTGAACCAAGCTAGGTTGCAGCTGTGTAGAGCTGGCATGCAGGAGCAGAGGACACACTGTGCAGCTGAGTTGCTTGCATTCATTTTTATTTCTTACTAACTTTTTTACCTGTATGGCTTTATAGGAGCTACTTTATCACTCCATGTTTCCGTTTCCTCATCTGCAAAACAGCAATAATAATAATAGCATATACCTCATAGGGTCATCATGAGTATTAAATTAGTTAATACAGGCAAGCCCTTTCAACGGGGCCTGGCACATCATCAGTGCTTTCTCGTGTTGTCCTGGAGCAGAGGTGCAGCGAGTCTTGACTTGCCAAACATAGTGTCAACCTCAGCACATCAGACAAATTTCCTTCTCTATTTTAGGAGGTCATTGCTAGGGCAGTTGCACAGAAAAAGACAAAATGGTGTTAGACATCTCTTGAAATGTCTAGGTAACCTCAGTGACAAGGGTGTCTCTCACTCCAGAATTACAGATAACTGGCTACACTGAACTTGGTTCAGAAATGTCACACATTTCTGTGCTGTTTTGAAGGTGCTGATGTTTCAGGTAACTCAGAACTGCTGGGACTAGAGTATCGTATGAAGCATAGCTGGTCAGGTTGTATGTGGATGTTTCAGGGTATATGAGGATGTTTTCCAAGAAGAGCAAAAAGCATCCCCTAGAAAGTCCTGCAGGACTTTCAAACTGCTGTATGCAAAAAAGCAGTTCTGGAGGGCAGGAAATAATAATTAGTGAAAGTAAAGTGTGTAGCAGTGATATTAGCCAGAGCAGTCAGTTGTGTCAGGGAGGCAAAAAAGCACATGTGTTTCTTAAGCACTACTTTTGTCGCCTGTCTAGGGGTGGTGGATATGTGGATGTAGACCTGATAGGCCCAAACTGAGGCATAGCTGAGGGCTGTGGTTGGAAAGCAGTGCTTTGAGAGACCTTGAAAGTAAAAGCCCTCATGCTGCTGCCAGAGGTCAAGAGGCGTTGTGTTCTCTGCAAACTCTTTGTCATCCAAATGCAACAATGGAAGGCAGACAAGGTTCTAGGCACTCAGAAGATCTAATTTTATGGTCCTTCTGAGCTGGCCCAGGAGAATGAGGGAACCAGACAGTATTAGGATCCCAGTAATCTTAGCAGAGGCCCAGTCATCTGCTTTTCTTCCTCACAAAGTGCTCCACTGCCTTGTTGGGAGAGATAGGGCCCCAGTGGATTTCAAGGCCTATGAATTCCTACCAAGTCTTAAGTTATGGGTGTTGTGGTGGCCACAGGGATGCCAGATAAAATTCAGAACACCAGTTAAATTTGAATTTCCAGTAAATGATGAATAATGTCTTGATATAAATATATCCCAAATATTATGTAGCATATACTTATACCAAATAAGTATTTGTTATCTGAAATTCAAGTTTAACTGGGTATCCTGTATTTTCACCTTCTAAGTCTGGTAACCCTCACTGAGGGGTATGGTCAGGGAAGGCTGATGGATGGTGCAACCTCCAACTAAACAAAAATAATAGAAACGCTGCAGGATTCTGGTGCCCTCACATCAGAGGGGACTCTCCTTGCAGGACTTTCGAGGGGATGCTTTTTGCTCTTCTCCATGATACTGGGTCATTCGGTTCAGCTCTCTGAGAGTGAGGCAGGTCTGGATACTTACCCACTCTGATGCTGTAGTTGGCTACTCTACAGATTTCAAGGACTCTTGCTGATCAGTCAGAGCTGTGAGAAAGTCCCAGTGATGCCCACACAGTGTGGCCTTCCAGACTATAGCCAGGCCGCTATCCAGAAGACATGAGAAGTCCCATTTACATAAGTATCCTCTTGCCCCTAGATATAAGCCTTGTATCTCCATAAACTACTGGAGCTGGGACAAAAAATAACATGGCAACTGAGAAGGCTCACCTGAAGACAGAGAGCTTGCTCTGGTAACAGGCAGTGCAAGACTTGGCAAGTCTGACCAGCAACCTGTGATCTCAAAGGCAGCAGCCCTGTTGTCAGACATTTGCTACATCTACAGAACAGATACAGCAGCCTCCAGCTGAGACCACAACTCATTTCTCTTATGGAGGCTGAGTTTCAGAGAATCAGCTGGAGATACAGTCCTGTGGATTGAGGGCCAGTGCCCAACCTCACTGACTGTAGGTGGGAGTGGGTAGTAACCAAGAGTAAGGATGTGGTGTAAGGCTGGGTTTCCTAAGCTGAGAGAACAGTCCAGAACCTCAGAGAAGTGTACATAGGTAGAGTCTGAAAGCCAGGTCACTAAGACTCAGAAACAAAGATCTACCCAGACAGGTAAAAAAGTCAAGGCAGTCTTGAGAAACGAAGTTCAGAGAGTGAACCAGCAACAGGTTGATGTGTCTGAAGTCAGTGTGTGACTAGCCACTGTGTTTTTTTTATTATTATTATTCCTGGGTTGTGGGTGGGGAATAGGCTGGTGACAGATGCTTCCCTGAGATTAGAGATGCTTTCAGGGAGCAGACCTAACTCTCAACACCAAGGAACATTTCCGAGGTCTGCTCTTCAACTATCCTGTTATCCCTGACTCTGTTAGACCCTCCCTTTCATTGTCACTCTCTGCACACTTGACTTCTGAGACTCTTCAGGTCTCCCCCTAGCTGCTCCTTCTCTGTCTTCTTCAAGGGCTCTTCTTCTTCCTGCTTCTTAAGTGTTCATATTCCTTAGGGTCCTGCCCTTGGCCCACTGCTCTTCTCTTTTCTTTCTATCTTTGGTTCCTGGATGTTCTCATTTGCCATCATGGGTCCAACTGAGACTACAACTGGCTAAAATGTCCATTGCACAGATTAAACACTTGCATCTTTTTTGCAACTTCCTAGCTGTGAGACCTAGGCCAAATTATATCATCTTTTAAGCTTCCCTCTTTTTTTTTTGAGACGGAGTCTCACTCTGTCGCCCAGGCTGGAGTACTGTGGCACGGTCTTGGCTCACTGCAAGCTCTGCCTTCTAGGTTCACACCATTCTCCTGCCTCAGCCTCCCGAGTAGCTGGGACTACTGGCACCCGCCACCACGCCTGGCTAATTTTTTGTATTTTTAGTAGAGATGGGGTTTCACTGTGTTAGCCAGGATGGTCTCGATCTCCTGACCTCATGATCCGCCCACCTTGGCCTCCCAAAGTGCTGGGATTACAGATGTGAGCCACCATGCCCGGCCCTAAGCTTCCCTCTTTTAAACTCATCAGCCAAATGAGTATAAATAACATCGACTATATATATGTACCCAGCTTATGTGGTTACATGAAGATTAAATAATAAAACATATGCAAATTGTATGAACATTCTTAGCACAGTGCCTGACACATAGTAAACACTCAATAAATGCAACCCTAATAGTGGTTATTATTATTTACATGGTCTTGCAACTCAGAGCTTTGTTTCCAGCTTAGTACTCTCTCAGGAGCCACACTCATATATCCAGCTGTCCACTGTATATTTCTACACAGATGTTCCAAAGACACCTTATATTCGTTGCATCAAAAATGAAACTTGTTTTGTCTCCTTCTAAACCCCCTTTTCTTCTCTCTTCTCTACCTCGCTTGTTGATGCTATCATTTATCAGTCACCCGACCTGGAATCTTAGAAATTATTTTTCATTTCTGTCTTTTCCTTGGCATTGCCACTCAACTCTACTCCTTATCAAATTAACCATTAGAATCTGACAATTTTACTTCTTTGACGTTTTCACTTTTTATTCACTCCCCATTTCTTGATAAAAACATCTTTAAAAAGGAATGATTCAAGGCCAAGTCCCTGGCTCTTAGGAAGTTGGTGACTTTGGTGGCAAAAACAGACTCTTATAGCAGATTATCGTATTGTTTAAAATATTTGCTGCCCCTGCCTATGGGGCCTGTGGAAGGAATTTGGCCATGGACTTGCATTGGCCAATAGAATGCAAACATATGTGATATATGCTGAGCAGAAACTATAAGAGCCATCATGTGGTTTCATCTTTCTCATTTCCCTTGCTATGATGCTACCATATCCCAAATAGGGCCAGCTCCTTCAGTCTAGATTAAGAATGCAAAAGACATGAAGTAGATCAGTGGCCAGTTCATCGTGTATACGTAACATCAACAAATACAAATCTATTTTGTTATTAGGATATGGAGATTATCCATTACTGTATCACAACCCAGATAAAACTGACTGATACAACTCCTTTGAGGATTATAAACAGTCTTTGAAGCTAATGCATGATGATATGAAAATCAGTGAGTCTTGATGATGTGACACACAGTCTTTTCCAACAGAGTAAGAAAGCTCAGTGTGCTGCCAGGCATCACAGATGCGCCACACATGCATCGGGTACCAAGGGTGTTCTGTTGGTCAAAGTTCTGTTTGACAAAATAAAACTTTTATCATTTTGAAAATGTCAGTAGCTATAGGAGTTTTCAAAAGGGGCCAACAAAATTAAACTTTAAAAATCTCTTTGGTGTGTACATAACACACAAAATAGGAGCTGACTGCACTGAAAGATACCAGGGATTCATAGAGTTGCATGCTGAAAGGAAATGGCATTGCTGTGAGTTTATTTATGACCTACTTCAACATGTTGGAAGAAATGTCAGCAATTTGGAAGCTGGTAACGTAATTTAACAGAAAAACAGCTTCAATTTTCTAACTACCACAAGCCCCAAATCAGCCTGACCATTTCTAGGGCACACATCTGTTTTACTTGGTAACAATAGCAGCAGCAACAATAAGTAATGACAAATGACCGCATATAAGGAACCATGTTAATGTATCACTAGATATTAAACAGGGCATTACTTTACTGGTATATGTGTCCAATTGGAATAAACAAATTGGTATATGTGTCAAATTTGGATCCATCAGGGCACTTCAAAACTTAAGTAATCTTGACTCAACTCTAAATACTCAATTTTAAAGTAGTTTCTAAACTTCAACATATTGACATTCTGGGCCAGATAATCCTTTTTTGAGGAACTCTTTCTGTGTAGGAAGTTTAGCAGTATCCCTGGCCTGACCCCTCAGATGCCTGTAGCACCCCACAGTTGTGACAACCAAAAATGTCTCCAGACATTGCCAAATGTTCCCTGGGTGACTTCATGCTCTGCAGCAATGAATCTAGTGGGAAGAAATTAGAAAACAGTACATACTACATAGAAAATATTTTTGAGTAGACAGGACTTTTGACTTATCTAATTAAGTTAGCCGATCACTTTGCTTGTAATTCAAACCAACCCTTCCCCAATTCTTAGTAATAGCTACTGATTGAGTGCTGATTGTGGATGGTAAACATAATTTGCATAGTCAATATAGCGTGGAGATTAAGCACTCGGCTCTGTAGCCTGGGTTGCAATCCTGGTTCTGCCATCTGCTTGCTGTGTAACCTGGGCTATGTTTCTTTACCTCTCTTCCATTGTTTCTTTAACTGTACAATGAAATAATGATAGCATGCATGAAATCACAGACATGTTGTGAGAATTCAATGAACATAAGGTGCTTAGAACTGAGCTTAGAGTATGGATAACAGGGAATAGATGTTTGTTGTTATTCTTAAACCTTACAACCGTTCACGTTAGGCAGCATTATCTGCATTTTATACATGTGGAAGCAAATATTCAGGGAAATCAAGTCCCAAATACACAACTGCTAAATCATTTGGTTAACAAGAAGAAGATTCAGATTCAAACTCCAAAACTGCTGTGTTTCTCACAACACGGCAGGCTTGGGTGGAAAACAGGTTAAACCTGGGAGAAAGAGTCCTCTTTTAGGGATAAAAATTGGGATTGTTCAGTTGGTTTGGTGTGTTTGCATGGGGTAGCGCAAAGCCCCCGTGAACATGACTTTTACTACTAACTAGCTGTGTGAATTTGGCAAGCGTCTTGAACATCCTGGGGCTGTTTACTCATCTGCAAAATGGACACAAAAAACACCTGCTCTGCGATCTTCACGGGTGGTGGTCAGAGTCATGTGAAAAGATGCAGGCAGTAGAGCGCTGTAAAACTCTAAAGTGCTCAGCAAATATAAGGTAGGCCGGGTGCTGTGGCTCACACCTGCAATCCCAGCACTTTGTGAAGCCAAGGCAGGCGGATCACTTGAGGTCAGGAGTTCCAGATCAGCCAGGCCAACATGGTAAAACCCTATTTCCACTAAAAATAAAAAAATTAGCCAGACGTGGTGATGCATGCCTGTAATCCCTACTCAGGAGGCTGAGGCAGGAGAATGGCTTGAACCCAGGAGGCGGAAGTTGCAGTGAGCAGTTTGCACCACTGCACTCCAGCCTGGGCGACAGAGTGAAACTCCATCTCCAAAAAAAAAAAAAAAAGTAAGGTGGAAATATAAGGCTGGGCTGTCGGGTAGTGATGTCTAAGACCTTTCAATCCCTTGGTCATGTCTTGTTTCTCCTGCAAAAGCACGTTTTTCTGGGGCCCCATGTTGCCATCCTGGCCTCAGGGGCAGCTGGCCTTGCTGGGGAGGCATCATGTGCAAGCAGGCAGGGATGAGGGCTTCTCCCCTGGTTCCAGGGTGGGCAGACTGGGAGGTAACCCCAACATGGATGTGGCAGCTGCTGCTTATCTGTAGTTAGTCAACGGCCCAGACAGATGAGGTGTCCGTGGTGACCTTCCTGCCTCAGTGAGTGTGGGAACTCGGGGCTTCCCAGGGCGAAGGAGTGGGAACATAAACAAAATGGGTCCTGCCGGAGCTCGGGCATCGCATCCTCCCTCGGCCCTGCCCGAACCTCGGAGGAGGCGCCCAGGAGGTCATCCCGGCACCACTGCCCATAGCCGTACAGGGGAGATGGCCAGGGCTCCAGGGTTGGCCTCGGTCACTGTCAGCCCCCCGCATGATTCTGACTCCCCCAGAGGTGGGTTCTTCCTGCCAAAAGTCCCACCACCGGCACCCTTTGTTGTCAGAGGGCAGAGTCAGAAATATGTCATCCTGGTGGAAACTCTTCCTCCCTCTTACCTCAGCAGGTTTATCCCTGGATTCCGTGGACTGCTGCAGGGGTTAGTCTCCTGGAGAGAGCAGGGCCCCTGCATCTCTTTCTGACAAAAGATGGCAGACATAAACAAGAGGAAGTTTGAAAGAGAGAAACGGCTAATTCTCAGCAAGCTTTCATACGTCTTCGGAAGGCTTGGCATCCTCAGCTCCTTCAGGATGAACACCTGTGTCTGCTACGCTTTGCGTCAAGTGCCTCCTCCATGCCTTTCTTGTGTCTTTTTTCTCAGCTCCTTTCCATTGCCTCCTTTATGTTTTCTCACTGCCTAGCTCTTCCCAATAGCACCACCCTGAGTGGTTCCAGGGCAAAATAGTAAAGCATTTTACATTTGTTTTCATGACTTCCCACCCTTTTTTCAGTCTCATTCCTTTCCATTGTTATGGTGTTCAGCAGCTGCTCTGCACTTGACAAATGTGCCAGACACTGCTGCTAGGGAGACATCAGCCGGCAAGCAAGGGAAAGTTGCAGACTTCTCAGCGCTTACGTCCTAGCTGGGAAGACAAATATTGGACAACTATTCTCTAAAGGAGGCATTCAGAGTGCTGTGAGTGCCTGTCAGTAGATGCAGACAGGGGCTCATGGAGAGCCTCCTGGAAGAAGAGATGTTTGGGTTGAGCCTGGAAGCGTGAGTGTTACTTGGGTGAAGTGTTGGGAAGAGAGGTGAAGACAGAGAAGAAGACAGGTGAGAAGGAACACATTCTATGTGAAGGTGCTGAGGGAAGATAGAACATTTGAGGAACCAAAAATGAATGGTACAGCTGCCTGTGGTACATAGCCTGGGCCTCCCCCTCTCCCCTGAGCACTTGACAATGCACATAAGGTCCCTAAACACTTCTGCCTACTCACCCACCATAAAACCTGTCATGTCTGCTCTTCCTTTAAGGCTCTGTTTTTTGTTTTTTGTTTTTTTGCCTTCCATAATTGCAATCTCAACTGATAGTTTCCTAAGACAGATTTGGGGTCTGGAAACAGACTCTTAGCTGAATTCTACTACTTCATTGTGCGACCTTGAGGAAGTGACTTAGCTTCCCTGAACTGAGGTATATCATCAGTAATATGGGCTAATAACTGTACTAATAGTAGCATTTCATGATTGTTTACAGTGTCAGCTTCCAGTGCTAAGCACTTTTGTCTTTTATCGTGTGATTCTCACAAACCTCATAAGGTAGGTAATGCTTTTATCCCTTTCTCCCTTCTCAAAGGATTCTTAGGAAGCCTAGGTGTGACACTAATTATAGATGCACTTTGTAACCATTAAGGGTTAATGCAAAAAATGAAATATTAGCATGATGTTCAACAAGTACATATTTAATGAATAACTGCATTTGTTGAATGCCATGAGAGTTGTGGGCTGTAATTAAATGAGTCTCAACATTTTTTTTTTTTTTTTTTTTTTTTTGAGACAGAGTCTTGCTCTGTCCCCCAGGCTGGAGTGCAGTGGCGCAATCTTGGCTCACTGCAAGCTCCGCCTCCCGGGTTCATGCCATTCTCCTGCCTCAACCTCCTGAGTAGCTGGGACTACAGGCGCCTGCCACCGCGCCCGGCTAATTTTTTGTATTTTTAGTAGAGATGGGGTTTCACCGTGGTCTCGATCTCCTGACCTTGTGATCCGCCCGCCTCGGCCTCCCAAAGTGCTGGGATTACAGGCGTGAGCCACCACACCCCGCCTCAAAATCTTTTGTGTCTGTCTCCTGAACAAACCAAACAAAAAGCAACAGAAGGAATGAAAAACATTGTCATCACCAATTTGCTAATTGTATGCCATGCCAGACCACAGAAGAGAGAATTCCACAGATGGTGACCCTGAGCCTCCAAAGTTTACAGTCTGATGACCACCACTACCTGGAATGCAGATACCGATAACAGAGTGAAAGCTCAGTATCAGTTGATGAAGAGACACTGGATTGTATCAAGCTAATTTCCTACCAAGGGTAAGGATCTTTCAGGAGACCAAATGAGCAGGAAAATATTCATAAACTTGTATTAAAATTCAAGGTGGGGGCTGAAGCCAGAAGGTTCTAAGTCTGTTGGTATTCTCCTTAGTACATGTCTCTTCACTTTCTATCAGTTTATCACAGCGTTTTTTTCACCCAACCCCAATTCTGGGGAATTATTTATACATGATATATGCACTGTCATAATAATGACATGTTCTTAAATTGTCAATTTCTGAAACCACATGTGTGTATCACAAACTAATATGAATGTGTGTGTGCACACGTGCATATTCATATGTGTGTGTGTGACTGGCTTCCTACACTTACACTCCACTCCCCTACTTGAAGAGAAGTGGTGCCGGCTCCCCCTGAAATCAGCCAGCGTGGGAGGAGTACTGACACCAAAAACAAAGGAAATGAAATAGGATAACTGTGGTTTGAGGCTCACAGATCAGATGAGAGGCAGTGAATGAGAAAGTCAATGAGCTGAAAATGACAAGTACAGGCACCTCCTAGGGATCACACCTCTAACAAATGATTGTATTGAACATTTGTTTAAACTCCTGTAAAGTACTTTGAAATTTAACATCCTTTCCCTCCCTCACAATATTAAGTAGTATAGCTTGGAGGTTGAAAGCAGATTCTGGATTCAAATCCCGGTTCTGTCAGATTCTGCCACTTACCAGCTAAATGACGTTGGACAAGTCACAATATCCCTAAGCCCTTATTTCTTTACTTGTAATGTGGGGAGTACAATCTGCCCCATGAAGCTCTTAAAAGGATAAAGAAAAATAAAATGTGACAAACGTTTTGCATTCACTGTATAGCAAATGACTACTTGATGGTGTTTTATAGGTGACAAAATAGATGCCCAGAGAAGTTAACCTCCTCTCTTGGGTCCCCCCAAGTGTTAACAGCAGTGCAGGGAAGCAGCCAAGCATCCTGTCTCTGGCCCATGGCTCTTTTATCCATGTGGAGCACCAGGCCCACACAGAAATCATGTTTAGGCTGCAAGTGATTTTTCATATATATCTTCTTTAATTTGCATCTGTCTGCCAAATCCACATATTAGCAAGCTCAAAACTCCAATGGAAAGGCGTAGATAGGATCTTCTGGAAAATTAGATCTGGGATGACCCCAGGAGACCCAAAGAACTATGTGTGAGAAAAAACACAATGCCCTGTCACACCCCCTTCAATTGTGGGCAGGTAGATTATTTACTTTGTGGGTTGATGTAACACAATTTTTATCCCATGTTGGCTACGCTCCACCACTTCCCCCACCATTAGTGGGTGTGTGCTCAGGCAATGTAAACTCAGGAAGGTAATACAAAACCAGGAAAGTAAATCTGATTCTTACACTTCTCACCCCGCATCAGCCTCCTTCTCTCTTTTTACTTCATTCTCCTCATCTTTAAAAAACCAGAGGTAAATGTATTTTCAGTTGTCTTTGGCACAGCCCTGTTTTGGAAATCATAGACAGCCAGCTGGACCAGGAGTCAAGAAGCCAGGGGCTTTCATCTGGGTCTGACATTGGTTAACTGTGGGCCTTCAGGAAAGTTAGATCAGTCCTCCAGGCTTTTGTTCCTTTCCTGTAAAATGAAAAGAAGACTAGAGTATTTATGAAGTGCTCACTGTGCACCATGTGACTTCAATTGTGTTACTTTATTTAATCCATAAGAGAAAGAACTCTAGTAGCTAGGAATATAGATCTGTACCAGGCAAATTTTAAAATGCAGGAGCAGGCCGGGCGCGGTGGCTCACGCCTGTAATCTCAGCACTTTGGGAGGCCGAGGTAGGCGGATCACGAGGTCAGGAGATCAAGACCATCCTGGCTAACACATTGAAACCCTGTCTCTACTAAAAATACAAAAAACTAGCCGGGCGTGGTGGCAGGCGCCTGTAGTCCCAGCTACTCAGGAGGCTGAGGCAGGAGAATGGTATGAACCTGGGAGGCAGAGTTTGCAGTGAGCTGAGATTGCGCCACTGCACGCCAGCCTGGGTGACAGAGCGAGACCCTGTCTCAGAAAAAAAAAAAAAAAATGCAGGAGCAGAGAGGCCAAGCTGTCCAACGCCACAGAGGTGGCAAAGAGGAAGCTGAGTTGGAATTTGAACCTAGGACCATCTGATTCCAAATGTTATGCTTGAATGAGTTATCCAGTACAATCTATAATTTTCTTTTCTGTTCTAATATTACGCTGTTATGTGAGCACCATTAATCAATATTTAGTTGGCTTAGTTTATTACAGTGAGTCATTCTTCCATGCCTTGGGGTCTTACTCTATATAGGCAGAAGCTCTGAGTAAACTTACTACATTCCTTATTTAGTCAGCTAATACATTAATTGTACACTCTGATATTGTAAGTAGTAGTTTTATTGCCATTAGTGAAAATTAGTGAGCCACCAGGTGTGGTGGCTTACACCTGTAATCCCAGAACTTTGCAAGGCTGAGGCAGGAGGATCACTTGAGCCAAGAGTTCAAGACCATCCTGGGCAACATGGTAAGACCCCATCTGTACAAAAAAATACAAAAATTAGCCGGGTGTGGTGGACACTTGTAGTCCCAGCTACTTGGGAGGCTGAGGTGGGAGAATCACTTGAGCCCAGCAGACTGAGGTTGCAGTGAACCAAGATCTATGCCACTGCACTCTGGCCTGAGTGACAGTGCCAGACCCTGCCTTAAAATCATACACATACATACATACATACATAAAGTAACGCTGCCTTCATCTGATATGCTTCTTCCAATAAGAAAAAAACTTTTCTTGGAAACTCTTCCTTCTTTGGAAACTTTATATAATTGATTTTACCTTCCATTATTTAGATTGTTTATTGACAAACCAAAGTTATTTGATGTGTATGTCTAACCCATATAGAATCAGGGCATAATATGAAGGGTATTTGGTTCCTGCAAGGGTGTTTGCACGAGAATATTGGACATGAGGCTACCAGCTACTCAGCATTGTAGTGGAGATTTGTCCTCTTACATTCAGGTGCCACTCAAGTTGGACTCACATAAGAACTAAATATGTCTCAGCTATAACTTGACTACATAATGGCCGGAAGAGGAGTGCATTGGCGTGCACCCCACTCTGTGGAGGAGAGACAGGAATACTTAATATTTTTTCTGTAGTCAACCTGGTATATCATTGAGCCTAGTTCTTCACATTGTAGTTATATTCTGTAAAAGTAAATATGATGCTTATTTTAGTTGCTATTGCATCCTTAGGCTAGCCCAGTGCCTAGCACATAGTAGGTGCTCAATAAATATGTGTTAAATAAATGAACAGGACAAGACAAACCAATAGGAAAGATAATTAGGAGCACCTGGACCTGGGTTAAATGTCGGTTAGCAATTTCAATCTGCCTAAATCTTGTGATATGAGCTCCTTAAGAGCAATGACTTTTTTACTCATCTATGTACTCCCTAGGATGTAGCCTTCATAATAGGGGCCCAAAAATTTCCATGGGATTAAATCATCTTATAGTGAAGTTATTTTAGAAGATAATATAGTGGAGGGATGAAAGAAAAGTCAAGTGATTTGAAAGTGATAATGATAAGGACGATAACAACAATCACATAATCATACAAGGTAACAGTGGAAGACAAGAGTGCTCTTGGAAAGGAGTGACGCTGTTGCTGGTGAAACTGCATCAGAAGTTGTCCAGGTAGAGGTTGCGATGTCCTCTTTCTGCTGCTTTCATGAGCGCCAAGAGTAGAGTCAATTTATATTTATACTTTAGAGAAAGTGATTCCCTAACATTCCTCTCAGTTTTGCCCTCATCATCCCCTAATAGGCCTAAGTCCAAAATACCATAGCTCTCATTGATCAGTTATTGATTTTCCCCTCTGTTCTCATACGGAGTCACTTCCTGGGTACATGAGACCTAAGATGAGTTCCAGTATCTTCCCTTCCTGGACCCTGTACTGCATCCCTCTTTCTCTCCAATGACAATGTCTCTCCAAAGGGTGGAAGGCATTTTCACTGCACCCAGGACTCCTCTCCCTGCCCCATCCTCTTAAAGACAGCCATGCTCAGTGATCCAAAGCTGATTTTCTGTTATATACTGTGATGCCATAACGGTTTATTTCTTCTATTAAAGAAGATAAAGATATACGTTTTAATTTTAGTGAAACATCCCCTGTGGTTAAGAGGACATCCTGTTATATAAGAAGCCCAGGAGTGGGAGAACAGAGGATTTAGTGACACTTCATAGATTTCTGGTTGTGGGGTCAACTTAGAGACTGACTCAAAATTGACGTAAATAGGAATAAAGTAATGGCTTTGACGGGGAATGAGTAAGCTGGTTTAAAGTCTACAGGGAGCAATATCCTACATAGATGAATAAGACAAACAAGAAATAGTCTTGAATGGAGCAAGAATGTGGGAAACATTTAGATGGGAAAATGGAGATAAACTAAAGAAACGCAGAGAGTTTTGAAGTCCACACAGAAGACTTTAGAAGATAGTAATAACTAACATTATCCACCCAGCACTCATCTAAGCTCTTTAGATATATCACTTTATGTAATCTTCACAAGTCTATGAGGTAGGTACTAGTATTATCCCCATTTTACAGATTAGAAAACCAAGGCACAAAACGATGGAGTGCCTTACCCAAAGCCACATAGCAACTAAGTGGTGAAGAGAGTTGAAATTTGAAGCATAAGCTCTATTCTATACAAATGAATGAACTAGCATTCATTTGTCACTAACTGTGCTAGACAGTATGCTGAATCTGGCCCTAGGAGTCTTAAAGAGCTATGTGCTAGAGAAAAAATATTTTTTCTACCCCTTCAATTGTCAACACGTAGATTATTTACTCTGTGAATTGATGGAACACAATCTTTAATCCGTGGGGGGGTTTTCGTATTTTTCGAGATGGAGTTTTGCTCTGTTGCCCAGGCTGGAGTGCAGAGGTGCAATCTCAGCTTACTGCAACCTCCGTCTCCCAAGTTCAAGTGATTCTCGTGCCTCAGTTTCCCAAGTAGCTGGAATTACAGGCAGGTGCCACCATGCCCCAATAATTTTTGTATTTTCAGTAGAGACGGGGTTTCGCCATGTTGGCCAGGCTCATCTGGAACTCCTAACCTCAAGATATCCACCTGCCTCGGCCTCCCAAAGTGCTGGGATTACAGGCGTGAGACACTGCGCCTGGCCAATTCTGTTTTTTATACACATTCTTCTCATAAAGTATGTGCATCTATACACTGTAAGTGTGTGTATGTTGTGGTATTTATATAATCAAATACAATTTACCACCATTCTTCAAGATCGCAAGATCATGCTGCATTCTGATCTCTAGTTTTTAGCATGGTTTCCATTAGCTATTCCTGAGAAGAAATTCACAGTCCTTGCATTTTACAGATGGTGAAAGTGGTTTAGAGGAGGTCAATGGCTTAAGCAAGGTCACAGATCAAGTTTTAGCAACATTTGGCTTAAATCGGGATCAATAACCTCTGACTGTCCAGCCTGATCCTTACAGGGTCTGCCTGTCCTGGGGCCTGGGCCACATTCCAAATTGGGTCATCTGGTGCATGCTGCCTGTCTGAAATTCCCCTTGTGGTTTTGCTCACATCTGGTGTTTTTCACTTCTCTTTCTAAACACGTGCTTTGATCCTATTGCTGCTACAGCAGAAAGATGTCCATGGTTCCAAGGAGCATAGCTAATTTAGTGAGAGGTGAAAGATACTCCTCTCAACAGGACTTCTAAAAATAAACAGTATTATAGCCTTACAATGTCATGCTTGAAGCACTTCCCAGAAAACCCCCAATATAGTAACTTCTACAGTATCTCTCTACAGCCCCAAAACCTCTAACATGCCTGGACTTCTAGCCCCTCTTCTCAAATCCTCAACAGGTTTGAAGTCTTCCTCATGTTGTTCTTCCTTTTAGTCACTCTTGAAGTAGACTGCAAGGGTGACAAATGGTTAAACGCCTTCCATAAGAGATCTGTAGTCGTGTTTCTCCATCAGCTCACACACACTAAGCTGGAAGCTACGTATATTTACTTCCATAAATCCTTATCTACAAGCTTTCCTGTTTTATGCATTTTAGCAAACTTTGTTCCTCATTCTGCCCCTGTTTTATTTTAGTAAGTCTGTTTCTTAATTATAAAAGTATTTTCTTATTACCTTAAAACTTTTAGGTAAATAAAGAAGAATAAAAAAAAAAAAAAACACACACAATCCCAGCACTTTACCATGGCCATTATTCATTTTTTGTTTTGTTTTCTTCCATTTTTATTTTCCCTGTATGTGTGTATGTCTTTTTGTTTGTCTATTTGCTCAGTCTTTTTTTACATAGAATCATAATTTACATGCAATTTTTGTGTCCCCTTCTTTCATTATTTAATATTATAAATGTTTCCCATGTTGCTATGTAATCTTGCAGATAAAAAATTAGGAATGAAAAGAGATAACAGATTTTGACAAAGTAAATGGGGAAAGGGCTTCAATGACCTCCCATAAAGCAACAGACTGTGAATATCACTTGTGGGACCCAATTCTCTGAGATGGGATTTGGAATTAAGATAAAGAAGACATAAGTGAGTAGAAAGAGGCAAAACAGCCCAATGTTTTTGGAGACGAAAGATTAATATGAAGTCACCAATGGCTAAATTCAAGATTCAAGACAACTAACCTGCCCTATTGAGTAAGTCAGAGTCAAGGCTACCTAAACAGTCCCAGAAAAGAACAACTTATCATAGATATGGCCAGAAGGAGGGATGTTTGGGAAACACTCCTCCTGGGGAAAGAACATCTTCCCAGGGGCTGTGGAAAATGATAATAAGTAAGTTATGTTGTCCACTCCCATTTCTAGAGGGGTTTCAGAGAAGAAATGAAGAGGCAAGGCATTCTTCCTGTGGGAGGGGATTGTTGGGCTTCGTGGCTATGTCTTCTAATCTCTCTCAGTCCCTTTTTCCTTTTCAGTTGCCCCATTGGACCCCACCCCAAACTAAGAAATGTTACCCCAAATGGGTTAAGTTGTCCTTACCTAGCCAAAATTCTTCAATCAAACTTTTCCGTCTCTTGCCTTTCTTTGCTGACCTTCCCAAACCCAAGACATCGAGCTAGCTCCCCTGTGCCATCTCATCTCTGCATATCCCACCCTTACCACAGAGGGAGGCCAGTGCTGAGCAGCATCTGCATGCCTGCTTAGCAGCAACAGTGAAGCCTGATGATGAATAGAGAGAGGTACAGAGGTCTGTCCAGGTTTACTTCTTTGGAGCTGCTTTCCCTATTCCAGGAAGACCCACTGACCTATTATTTGTGTCAGGCACTTTCATCCTCACAACAGTGCTGGAAGATTGGTATAGCTATTCTCAAATTACAGATGAGGAAACTAAGCTCTGGGGATCTGTCTGTGTCAGAGGTCCCCAACCCCCGGGGCATGGACAGGCACCAGTCTGTGGCCTGTTAAGAATAGGCCGCATATCCCCTTGAGCCCCGCCTCCTGGGCAGATCAGTGGAAGCATTAGATTCTCATAGGAGCGCAAACCCTATTGTGAACTGCACATGCTAGAGATCTAGGATGCATGCTTCTTATGAGACTCTAATGCCTGATGATCTGCAGTGGAACAGTTTCATCCTGAAACCATCCCCACTGCTGCCCCCACCTGTGGAAAAAATTGTCTTCCACAAAACATATCCCTGGTACCAAAAAGGTTGGGGACTGCTGGTCTATGTGATGCATAATATTGTAGAGAGGTAAGAAAACTGAGAAAATACCCAAAGGTGCAGAGAAAAGTACAAAGCAAAATTACTCAGCATCCATTATCCCCAAAGAAGTATTGATAACTTTAAAAATATATTGCCTTTCATTGTTTCTATGTGTTCATCTACGTGTATGTGTATGTGTGTATGTAAGATGATAACCTGTAATACATGAGTTTATTTTGCTTTACAAGATCAGGATTCTGTTATTTCTATGAGCTTGCTAGTACTTCCATAACAAGGTACCACAACTGAGTGGCTTAAATAAGAGCAATTTGCCGTCTCACAGGTCTGGAGGCTAGAAGTCTGAGATCAAGGGGTTGGCACATGGGTTCTTTGTGAGGACTGTGAGAGAGAATATGTCCCAGGCCTCTCTCCTGTCTTCTGCCGTTTTGCTGGAAGTCTTTGGTGTTTCTCAGCTTCTGCTGCATCACCCCAATCTCTGCTTTCCGCTGCATCACCCCTATCTCTGCCTTCCTCTCCACATGGCATGTATTCTCAGTGCATGTCCGCCTCTCCACGTGGCAGTATCCTTGGTGCGTGTCTGCCTCTCCACATGGCATTCTTTTTATAAGGAAATAGTCATTTTGAATTAAGGATTCCTCCTACTTCATTATGACCTCATCTTAACTTGATTGATTACATCTACAACCTTATCTCCAAATAAGGTCACCTTCTGAGGTAACAGGGGTTAGGACTCCAACATATCAATTTTGGGAGGACACAATTCAACCCATAACAACTATTTGTACAATATTGCCTCTTATTTTTTTTCTACTTACCATTCTATGTGGACATTTTTGTAAGGAGAAAGGACTGGCACATGCAAATGTGGGCAGGGAGAGAAGGCCCGAGGTGAGCAGCACAGTGGGGAGCAACCCACAGCCTTGGGGAAGGCACGGTAGGAGAATAGCATGGAGAAAGAGGCAGGGGAGCTGTCAGAGCATTGACCATCACCGTGGTTTTCCTCCTTCACAGGCTTCCTGAGGGATCCTCAGAAACATGTGTTAGAAAAGAAAAGCTTCCAGGTCTGTCCAGTCTCCTCCATAACCACAGTTTCCCACCCACGTACCATTATCTGGCTTGGAATGGATCCTGGAAGGAGGACTCAAGAGAAACCATAGAAACAGACAACAGGAAGTAAGTGTGAGGGAAGCTTTGGACGGTGAAAGTATTAGATTTGTCAACTGGGAAGCAGTATAGTAATTAAGCCCTACATAGAGTCAAACAAATGTTTCAAATCCTACCTCTGACACTCATTTTAAAAATATTTTATTTTTTACAGCAGTTTTAGATTCACAGTAAAATTGTGCAGAAAGAATAGAAAGTTCTCATATACTCCCTGTCCCCACCCATGCACAGGCCCTCTCCATTATCAACATCCCCACACAGAGTGGTACATTTGTTACAGCTGATGAATCTACATCAACATATCACCATCATCCAAGTCCATAGTGTACATTAGGGTCACTCTTGGTGTCGTACACTCTATGGGCTTGGACAAATGTATGACACTTATCCACTATTATATATCATACAGAGTATTTTCATTCCTTAAATATCCTCTGCACTCTGCCTATTCATCCCTCCCTTCTTCCAACCCCCAGCAACTATTGACCTTTCTACTGTCTCTATAGTTCTGCCGTTTCCAGAATGTCACATAGTTGGAATCATACAGTATGAAGGCTTTTCAGATTGGCTTCTTTAACTTAGTAATATGCAGTTAAGGTTCCTCTACATCTTTTCATGTCGTGAGAGCTACAACTTATTTTTCTGTGAGATTTTGGGCATATTGGTCAGTCTCTATAAGCTTTCATTTCCTCATCTGATAGTAGAACCTATGCATAAGGTTGTTGTAAGAATAAAAATGAGGTGATATATGTAAAGTACTTACTGTAGCGCCCAGCAGGAAGAAGTACTTACTGTAGCGCCTGGCACTTTGTTCACTCATTTATTCAACCAATATTTGTCATCTGCTACTTTAAGGTCTGTGTTGAATGCTAAGGATACAGTGTTAAACAAAACTGACATGGTTCCTGTCCTCATGGAAATTACACTCTGGTGAGAAAGGTAGAGATTTAAGCAAATAAATACATAATTAGTCTTCCATTTTAAGCCATATAATAATTTGATTAAAAACTATTTCTAAAATAGAAAAAATGAGGAAACATTTAATTTGGAGGGGTGGGGAGGGGATGCACTTAGGGAGAGCCACTCTGAGGAAGCAATATGAAGCTGAGACCTAAAAGTTGATATGGAAATAGCCAGATGAAGTGCTTTGGGGGTGGGGGGAAGTGGGGGAGAGTGTTCCAGGTAGAGAGAGTAGGTCCTGAGGTAATAAAGAGCTCATTGGCCCATTAGAGGAACTGAAACATCAGTGTAACTGGAGTGAAATGAACAAGGGGGAACAGGGTGCATATGAGGTTGGAGACATAGGCCGATCCCAGATCTTGCAGGGAGTAATGGGATCTCATTGGATGCCTATTCTTAAGAGAATGACGGGGACAGAAGAGCCAAAGGAAGAATAACAAGGGAGGAAGGAAAACCAAAAGAGAGGAAAAACACAGAATAAGGGGGCTAGACGGTGGGTGGGTGAGAGAGACAGAGAGAAGAGAGACAGAGCAACAGAGAGAGACACAGTGAGACATTTTGAAAGTCAAAAACAGAGAGGTTGAGGAGGATGAGGGCTAAGCAGGACCGAAATTTGGCAAGTAAGAAGTCCTTGGAGACCTCTGAGACAGCAGGTTCAGTGCAATGGTCAAAGTGAAAGCTAGATTACAAGGAGTTAAGAAGTAGTATGTGGTGAGGAAGTAAAGGAAGAGAAGGAAGTTAGCATGTATTTTTTTTAGAAGTATGATGATGAAGGAAAAGAGAAAGTTTGGGTGATGGTTTAAGTGAGAATTTCTTCTTTATTTTTATTTTAGATTGAAACTTTTAGAGCATTTTTCTAGGCTAAGGAGAAGGATCTAGTAGGTAAAGATTGAAGGTAGGAAGAGAAAGGAGAACTGATTCTGCCTTCAGGAGGCCTCATTCCTGTAGTTATTTTGCCTGCAATC
>NC_045434.1:101074098-101090094 GCF_002776525.5 Piliocolobus tephrosceles | reverse complement strand
TTTCTTTCTTTCTT
This sequence comes from Piliocolobus tephrosceles, assembly GCF_002776525.5. Lineage (NCBI taxonomy): Eukaryota > Metazoa > Chordata > Mammalia > Primates > Cercopithecidae > Piliocolobus > Piliocolobus tephrosceles. The sequence goes on along the minus strand of NC_045434.1, from coordinate 101,090,080 downwards.
TCTTTCTTTCTTTCTTTCTTTCTTTCTTTCTTTCTTTGAGACGGAGTGTCACTCTGTCTCCCAGGCTGGAGTGCAGTGGTGGGATCTCGGCTCACTGCAAGCTCTGCCACCCGGGTTCATGCCATTCTCCTGCTTCAGCTTCCTGAGTAGCTGGAACTACAGGCGCCCGCCACCGCACCAGCTAATTTTTTGTATTTTTAGTAGAGACGGGGTTTCACCGTGGTCTCAATCTCCTGACCTTGTGATCCGCCCGCCTCGGCCTCCCAAAGTGCTGGGATTACAGGCGTGAGCCACCGTGCCCGGCCACAGTGTGCAATTTCAATCATAGATATGGTTAATTAAAAGACTGTACAAAGTACTCCCATGGTTTTTAAAATTAAAACTATAAATCAAAATAGTAACATTTTTAATTTCTGTATTTTAAAACAACTGGCATTTAAAGAATTTAAAGAAATTCATATTAGACATAATTAAGAATGCATTCTACTTACACTCAAGTGCTGTTACTAGCTCCCTTAATATAATCCTGGTTTCATTTTTGCATTTGAAAGAACCCTTTCTTTGTACTTATCCTGGACTGTTTATTTGGGCCAAAACCCTCTTAGGGTAGCCCCAGATTTCAGGTCAGTTTGGCATCAATGGCTCTTTCAAAGGAATTTAAGTTTTAATTTCCCAGTTGCTCATAGCTTTTCTTCTGCCTCAAGAAGATTGAAAAGACATTGACCCTGCTGGTTGATGGACTCATGGAACAAGAAGGTTTCATTTTGCCTGCCCAGTTTCCTTATCAGCTAGGAATGATGCGCATTTTCCATCTCACCTCCTCCCTTTTTCATACAGCAAAGGAAAAATGATTACTGAGTTTTATTTAGTTTTTTTAAACATCAAAGTTAAATATGCACATAGTTTAAAGAATCAAATAGTTCTAAATTACTAATTACAAGAAATAGCATTCCCCCACTCCACCCCTTCATTTCCCACTCCTCAGAGGAAATCACTTTCAATGCTTTCACTAAATCTTTTTTTAGGGGGAGGAGGGAAATCATTGTATCTGTAAATAGCTACTTCTTAGTTTTCTCTATTGACTTTCCACTGTGGAAGATGGGGATTCAGTTTTCGCCTCTTCCTATACTGCATGGGCTTATATTTCTATGTCATTACTAAACTGACACTCAGTGTTTATATTACTATGATCAAATAAATACTGTTCACACCTGTGTTGTGTAATAAATTATGATCACTTTCTTCAAAACGGTTTTGCTTTCTCTGGAGTTAATAATGGTCTCATTTTTCATCTGCCTAGTTTTTCTGTGCATATGTCACTAATTTAATCCATACTCCTCTCTAGCTGTTTAAGTCTCCTCTCATTATGTCCGAACAAACTTGGTATTCCATCAATTTCATCTGGAAGCGAGCTCTTCCAGAGCCTACTGATCTGCTCCTCTCTGGGCTGACTGACCTCTAGGCCTGCTGTACATCTGTCATCTTGGGACTTCCCTTCACCCACATCCTGGGGACTCTCTTCACCTCTGTGTTGAGTGCTCTGGTTCCTGAATTCCACCTCTTCCTCTTTCTTGACTCACAGCACTGTTTTGGTGGAACACATTCTTCAGTAGTTTCCTAAGAGAGAGTGCAGGGAAGATATAACATTTGCCATCAGTGCCCTGCCCGAATTCTCTTGGCAGTTAACATCCAGGCCTTCAAAATTGCCAGCACACATGTCTCTTTGCCTCAGGGCTTAGAAAAAGCTACTGAAAGTTTGCTCAGGAAGTGTTGGGGAATTAACCCCCTTTTCCCTGGGAGAGACCCTTAACCAATGACTGATGAGAGTTAGTAGATAAATATCCCAGCTTGCTCAACCATGAGGGGGTTTAACCCTGAAGCATGCTTTCTACACAGGCCTCCCAGAGTTTCCCAATGGAGTCAAGTTCCACTTGTCCACAGTAACTTGCTAGATATATTAACTTCCGTACGATCCTTTTCTCATTACTTTACTCCCCTACAGATGTTTCCTGGGGTCATCTCCCAGATAAATTAATTTTGCTCTTATAGTTTTTATTTTCCATCTGTTATCTTTCTGCTTTCCTTTCTACTTTCCAAACCTAGTAAGCTTTTTTATATTTTTGCTATCGTATTTGAATTTCTAAGGTTTTTTTTTGTTCTCTAAATATTCCTTTTAAAAAAATAGCATTCTGTTCCTATTTCATATATGCACTAGTTCTCTTATTTCTCTGGAGATATTATTAATACTTCTTGTTTTCTTTTTCTTTCACAGATGCTGTCATTTCTGCGTTATCTTTAGAGCATTTGTCTCCAGTGTGTCAGAGTTTCGGAGACGGCTTTCCTAATATTCAGGCTGGCTGTCAGGGTTCCCTAAGTAAGAGAAGGCGGCAGAAGGCAATATGTATAATCTCCTATTTTTTCCCAGCATGTTGTCCTTTCACACAATAGTGCCTTGTCCCTTCTCTGTCTTACTCTCCCACCAGAAAAACCTCCATACTTGGACATTGTGGAGAAGGGGCAATCCATCTAACAGCAAGAGGAAGAGGGGGCCTGGGGCTTTCATTGTTTCCTGAACTGATTTTCAATTCAACTTACTGTTTTTAGCCACAACTTCATCCTTGTTTCCAAAAGTACTTGGTGCCACCAACTGCTGAGCATTTGGGGGATTCTGAAATGTAAAGTGAGTTGCTTTACCTTTCTCATCTTCAGGCTTAGGATTCAGCTTTCTCAGGTCTCTTGATTCAGTTACCATTCATTCATCTATATTCTAGCTTTTATTTGTTTAGATTTTATTTTATGTTATGTTATGTTATGTTATTTTATTTTTGAGACACAGTCTCACTCTGTCACCCAGGCTGGAGTACAGTGGCTAAGTCTCAGCTAACTGCAACCCCACCCCCGACCTTCCCAGTTCAAGTGATTCTCCTGCCTCAGCCTCCCAAGTAGATGAGACTACAGGCACCCGCCACCATACCTGGCTAATTTTTGTATTTTTAGTAGAGATGGATTTTTACCATGTTGGCCAGGCTGGTCTTGAACTCCTGACCTCAAGTGATCCACCTGCCTCAGCCTCCCAAAGTGCTGGGATTACAGGCGTGAGCCACTGTGCCTGGCCTTATGTTCCAGCTTTTAAAATTATCTTTCTTACTCTTGTCCTTTTTATAGTCTTTTGTCCTTGTAGGTTTCTCCTTAAAAAAAAGTTTACCAAAATTCTTACTTGCTTACATACGCATAAAGAAACTCTGGAAACATGCATAAGAAAGTATAACAGTCCTTATTTCTGGACCAGGAGAAAGTGGGAACTGAGCTGATGGGAGACATAGATGAGGGAAACGTTTCAGACTGTGCCTCTTTGTATTTTTCTGGTTTTAAAACCATGTGAATGTATCACTTAATCAAAACATTAAATTTTGGTTAAGTTCTAGGAGGGAGTGGAGCATGTGTTTAATCTGCTGTCTTTAACCAGAAGTCTCAAGTGTTGTTTTTCTAAATTAGCAGCTTCAATGTTGAAACCATGAGAAGCTACCCAGCCAAAAGCCATTCCAAACAAATCCAGAGCCATAAGCAAAAATATAGACAAATTTGGCTTTGCGAAAATTAAAGATTTATGCAAAGCAAAAACCAAAAATCAAATCAAAGTTTAAAAGGTCAGAAAACCAAAAACAAATTGGGAAAAAAATTTGCAGCAAGTATGACAAAATGCTAATTTACTTTAAAATATGGAATTTTGACCAGGTGTGGTGGCTTACACTTGTAATCCTAGCACTTTAAAAGGCTGAGGCAGGGCTGGGTGCTGTGGCTCACGCCTGTAATCCCAGCACTTTGGGAGGGCTGAGGCAGGCAGATCACTTGAGGTCAGGAGTTCAAGACCAGTCTGGCCAACATGGTGAAACCCCGTCTCTACGAAAAATACAAAACAATTAGCCGGAAGTGGTAACACGTGCCTGTAATCCCAGCTACTCGGGAGACTGAGGCAGGAGAATCGCTTGAGCCTGGAAGGCGGAGGTTGCAGTGAGCCGAGATAGGGCCACTGCACTCCAGCCCAGGTGACAGCGTGAGACTTCGTCTCAAAAAAACAAGGCCGAGGCAGGAGGATGCCAGACTGCAGCTCCAGTCTGGGTGACAAAGCAAGAACCTATTTTAGAAAAAAAAAAAAGACGAAGTTTTTACAAAGGAATTGAACACAGGTAAAAATCCAATAGAAAACAACAGGCAAAGGACATGAATAGACAACACAGGTGAATACATACAAATGGCTTTTAAATACATGAAAAATGTTCAACCTCACTCATAAATTAAAGAATGAAAATCAGAACAATGAGAAAATCAATTTTTACCTATTAGAACAGCAAAATTATAAAATCTGATAATATACATTGGTGAGATAAAGATTTGGTGAGACGAGGAGTCTAAAATATTTTTAGCTGGATTAAAACTTGTTACTAAATTTGCAATGCATTTTGGTGCTATCTGTCAAAGTTTTAAAGTTACATTTACCTTTTGACGCTGCAACTTCACTATCAGACATGTATCTGCTTGCACTGGACATTAAGATATATTTACTTGCTCACTTCAGCTACACATATGCTAAAATTGGAAGGATACAGAGAAGATTGTCGTGGCCCCTGCACAAGGATGACATGCATGAAGCATTCCATATATTTTTAAAAATACATATTTACAACGATATTCATTGCAGCATTATTTGTAGCCACAAAAACTGTAAGCAATTCAACTGCTTATAGGAGGAAACTGGCTACATAAATTATTGTATATTCATTCAGAGGGATACTAAGCAGCCAATAAAAAGAATGAGGCAGGCCAGGCACAGTCACTCACACTTGTAATCCCAGCACTTTGGGAGACCGAGATGGGAGGATCAATTGAGGCCAGGAGTTTGAGACCAGCCTGGGCAACATGGCAAGGCCTGACTCTACAAAAAATAAAAAATTAGTGGGGAGTGGTGGCACGTACCTGTTGTCCCAGCTACTTGGGAGACTGAAGCAGGAGGATCCTCTGAGCTCAAGAGTTAGAGGTTGCAGTGAGCTACAATCACACCACAGCACTCCAGCCTGGGAGACAGAGCAAGACCCTGTCTCTAAAAATAAACATAATAAAAAGAATGAGGCAGCTTTATACTTATGGAATTATCTCTAACATGTAGTCTTAAGATTACAAGCAAAGTATGAAGCAGTGTATATGGAGTGATCCTATTTGAGTGATTTTTAGTAACTTTTCTTCAATACATAGATGTGCTTGTGTACACACAAGATATCTCTGGAGGAATACATAAGAAACAAATCATTATGACTGCCTCTAGAGAAGAAACTGGGAAAATAAGGGATCAACAAAGGGAAGGGAAGGAGAGTTTTTTTCCCTTAAAAACATGTGTGTGTGTGTATATATATAATCTCCAAGTGCATGATTTTAAAAAAATAACAGGTGCATTAGTAAACGTTTTTGGTCACAAGCAATAGAAACAATTTGTAGTTAATCTAAGCAGTAAATGAATTTATTAAAAAAAATATTAGGTAGTTCACAGGCTCTCCAGGAGGACTAGAAACCCAGGTTTAGAGGCTACATAGCCAGAAGCAACACCTAAAATTGTACCGCAGAACAATATCATGAAGTCATCAATGCCCCCACTGCATGGAAACCACTGCTCAGTGAATGCCCCAAGCCTGGATGCTGGTCCCTGCTGCTAGAACCACCAGAACAACCACCGCTGTAGCATCTGGAAAATGAATGTTGTTATTACAACTAATGCCACTTCCTGCTGCAGAACAGATTCAGCAGTCTTTGCTATTTGAGGTCACTAGCTCCTGAGTCAAAAAGCAATGCAGATCCTTATGCTTATGCATACCTGTAAGGGAAGCTGGAAAATAAGTATCTGACATTTTCCGCTTCTAAAGTAAAAGGTTGTCCTCTGTATCCCATCAGGGCCTATAAAGTGATGAATGCTTCAAATATAGAGCATTTAGATAACAGAGGTGGAGAGAGAGAGAGAGAGGAAAATAAGGAAGGAAGAAGGAGTTTCACATCAGTTTTCACTTTGCTTTGGGGGAAAGTATCCTGGCTGCCATAGGACATACTCACTTTCCTGTGTCTTTTGCATGTCCTGTTGTTAAGAATCACAGGACTTCAGAGTAGAAAGTTCCCAATAGAGGATTTAGTTCAAAAGCATTGTTTTCTAGTCGAGAAAACCAAACTCGAGTAAAGTTTGGGAAAACTCAGGTTGCCCAAGATTACTCAAATAAGAGTTTCTGATTATGTGATTAGGGTCTCCCAGTCCAGGGCCCTATCCTCCATAGAATGTTCGGGTATTATTAGTACTTCAGCCAAGGCTCTAATGCAGTATCAAGATGCAGATTTGCTTCTGGTAGGGCCTCTTGAAGAAACTGGTGCTACTTATTACAAATATTATTAAACATTTGTATAGGACCTTAATATTTATTTTTAAAATGTTTTATTTTTAAATAGTAAAATAGTTTATTTTTTAAAAACAACAAAAATATAGGAGAATTTAAAGTAAATGGTAAAATTCATACCTTCATCTTGCTTTCCTATTCCCTAGGAATAATCACCATTGAAGGTATGCTGAGTATCTTTCAGTTCTTTTTCTATGTGTATGCACATACATTTGTATGTATTTATAGACATATGCATACCACATATATAATCTTTCATATCTTGCTTTCCCACTCTACATGCATTATGGATATAACTCATACTTGAAGTGGATTCATGCCAGTAAGTTATTGCTAGGTTGGGAAGCACCACATGGAGACACGGTGCCTGAGGAGAGGATGTCACAAACCATGAAAGGCTTGGTGGTAAGGTGATATTTTTGGTCCAGTGAGCTTCATGGTGTCACTTGAAGTATAAATTGCCTCAGGAAGAAAACATGGGTTGCTTCAAAGCATGAAGGAACCTCCAAAATCATCTAGCTCAACCTCGTTTGTAGGTGAGGAACTATTTTCCTGGGAGTGGGAGTGATTAGGGACCTTGCCCAAGATCACCCAACCAGGACAGTGACAGAGTTGGGACTTCTTTCTTTCTCCAAGACCCTGGCTCATTGTATTGTGTTGCATTGCTTTTTGCAAGTTTCAGAGGAGAGGGAGGGCAATTGTTAGTTTGAAAATACACATATGCTCAGATTACATTCATTTGATTTCTCAGACTGTAGTGCTGGGGCTCCCAGCCTGACTTTGTGTCCATGAGTTCTTCCATGAAGTTTTACATTTAGCTTTTCTTTTGCCCACTATATGCCTTATTGACTACCATTAACCATCTCCTTGGGGACTATGAATCTTGTATTTTTCAGTCTTTTTATGGCAATTTGCACTCTTTACTAACACAGCTTTATTATTTGTTCAGGTCTTGGGAGAATATTGAATAAGACATAATATTATATCAGATGGATGGCAAAAGGAGAGGAAAAACAAGAAAGACAATCAAGTTTACGTAGATGCCAAATTCATTTAATCAGGGAAGAGTCATTTAGTGCTAGGTAATGAGGGAGGGGTGGAATACACATTAGAAAAAGACACAGCTTCTGCCTGTAGGAGCTTACTTTCCAGAACAGTTACCTCTAGTCTCTTTTCTTCATACCACTCCATCAAAAAAAAAAAAAAAGAAAGAAATATAAAGAAAAGAAAACCAGCATATATGCCTACTAATTGCATGTTTACTATAAATTATATATGCTCTACTGTGATATTTTAATATTGGTAAAACCTAATTTTCTTAATATTTTAGATTTAAAAATAAATAGAAGCAAGTATTCACATATGTTTTTCTCATACCCCTATGTACCATTTTGAGCACTTCACTTTGGAGTCCACTGTTTCAACAGGAGAATCAGATGGACACCCAAAATACCAGAACGCTTGAGAGTGTAAAGAGGGCTCTAATATCAGGGTAAGCAAAATATTCTTAGAGCATCAAGGAAGCATTGCCAAAGGAAAGGAAGGCTGAGGATATTCAAGGACTTCCGACCTACTCCGTCCCTGGGACGTCCCTGGGCTTGGGCAACGGATTAGTGCCAGGCTTGGTTTCCTTGGCTGGAATCTGCACATGAAGGCTGCACATGAAGAGCCTACCTCACCCCGGAGGCATCCATTTCCTGGCACCTCAAGCATGTGTGGACTTAATAAATAACATGTCATTCCATGATGATATGGACAGACATATTTGACCCATAGCTTAGAGCCACCTCAGTTGTCTACACTCAGTGGTGGGGCAGCAAGTACTGTGGATATGGAGCTGGGAGGCTGAGCTAAATCCTAGCTACCTTACTAACCAATTATATGGCTCTAGCCCTTAAACTCTCTGAGCTTTAATTTTCCCATCTGTAAAACGGGAATGATAAATGCCTTCCAGGACTATTTACAATTTCTAACATTTGTTGAGTTTTTCAATGTGCATTACGTGTATCATCTCATGAAATCCTCATGGCAAAATAATAAGGTGGAGCTATTATTGTTCCCCTTTTGCAAATGTGGAAACTAAGTTTTAGAGTAGATAATCTGCTTACAAGTTTACGCAGCTAGAATGTGCGGAGATGGGATTCTGAGACTTGCTGAACTCTGAAGCCAATGTCCTACCCACTCTACTTGGCTGCTGGCCATGAATACACTTCATGAACTCTGAAATACGAACAAGGTACACAGAGTGTAATATTTAGTCCTTGTCCTCAAGTCTAAATTCAAAATATGTTTATCTATAAAGCATTTTTTTGTTTGTTTTTTGGTTGTTTTGTTTTGTTTTGTTTTTTGTTTTTGTTTTTTTGAGATTGAGTCTTGCTCTGTCGCCCAGGCTGGAGTGCAGTGGTATGATCTCAGCTCACTGCAAACTCTGCCTCCAGGGTTCAAGCAATTCTCTGCCTCAGTCTCCCGAGTAGCTGGGATTACAAGCACCCGCCACCACACCCAGCTAATTTTTTTTTTTTTTTTTTTTTTTTTGTATTTTTAGTCGAGACAGGATTTCACCATCTTGGCCAGGCTGGTCTTGAACTCCTGACCTCATGATCCACCTGCCTCGACCTCCCAAAGTGCTAGGATTATAGGCATGAGCGACCATGCATGGCCTATCTATAAAGTTGTAAAGTTCAACAAAGTAGGATTTGTTTAGAATGAAAAGGTGGAGAAAGAGAACTTCAATGTTAGTTTCCTTATCTTTAGTCCCTTACAACAGTATATGATTACCTGGAAAGAGCACTCGGTTAGCAAGAAGAAAACCAGTTCTGTCCCACACTTGCTCTCAACTTTAGGCACTTCATTTAAGCTGTTTACTCATCTATTAGGGGTCCTAATGAATGAGTTCTAGAGGGTTTCTTGCCTGACAATCCTCAAACTCCATTCTCAAAACTTCCTGCAATCTGGAGCCTCCCTCCCCTCCATGGAGAGGGCGGGACAGAGGCACGTAGACAGGGAGGCGATCCTCAGGTCAGCTAGGACTTACTCAAACAGGGTCCTGTGGGGGCAGGGAGAGTGGAAGGGGACTCAAGCCAGAGCCCTGGTGGGATGGGCCGGTAATTATAAAGAAACATCGCAGAGAAAGTTTCTGTTGTGGTTGTTCCCTTTGCTTACTTTAGGCAGTTCTGTCATTTTTTAACTGACCCTTCCCAGATGAGATAGTCAGTTTTCAGCTGGGTAAAGTCAGGGCCTTGCAACTGATGGGGTATTTGAATCCTCTGTGGCTCAGTTGCTGGAGGGAGGCCAGGGCAGCTGAAACTCCCCCGCCCTTTCAGGGAAGTGAAGCCAGGGCTACAAACTTGCTGACAGTGGCTGGTGGGCTGGTGGCCTGTAAACCCAAACATCCTCGTCTCCTCCACCTCGGTGTAGCAATGTGAAAAAAACAAAGCCACCAGCTTTCCAGAGCAGGGGAAGGCTCTAGCCAGATTCCCTTCCAGCCACTCCCTCCTGTGCTTCGGCTCACAGCCACATGGTACAAGGTTATAGTTACAGTTGAAAACTGCTGACATCTACTTTTTGGTTGTTGTACAAATAATAATTAATAAAACACACACAAAAAAGCAGTTTTCTTCATGGCTAAATATTCACGTAGTTGATTCAAACCTAAATACGCATACTTGCTTTTCTTTTCCTGTTTTCTTAAGTTTGAATAATAGTCATGTAGCTGTTTAAGAATCAGACAGAAGGAAAACTCATCTGCTTAGTACTTTTCCTAAATTGTCCAGTTTCTTTTGGCCTCTGAATACCAAATACAGTCTTTTATGCGTAAGATTAGAAACATCTGGCCAGCACATCTGAGTAAGGCTGGGCTGAAGCGGGATGAAACTAGGTGGAATGACCTGCCTTTCTGAATTATAGAATTTTAAGCATTGATGGGACTCAGACTTACTAAATTCTGCCTCTTCATTTTGCAGATGAAAAAACAGTCCCAAGAGGTTAGGATTTGCTTAATGTCACACAGCTTGTATCAGAGGTGAACCCAGAACTCAGGTCTCCATACTCCTAGTCTGGCACTCTTTTTATATATATATCCATGCTTAGAGAGGACCTGTGTATTAAAATTTTTTCATAAAAGTGCATAATCCCTGTCTTTGAAACACCGAATTATTTTGCAGTTCTTACCCACTGGATATATATTCTTTAGGAGAATGTTAATGTGCACAGAACGCCTATTAGGTATCAGGTTTTTCCTACATCTTCTCATTTAATTTTCACCATTCTGTGAAGGAGGCATTATTCTACCTGTTCCACAGATGATAAAATGGAGAAGTTAGGTACACTTGCTGAAGTTCACATAACTAGGAAGGAGTGAACTCAGGATTCAAATCCAGATCTCTCTCATCTGCAGTTCCCAGACTGTGCTACACCACATTGCCACAGCCACTGTGCACATCACAGCTTACAGTTACATATTTCCACTTTTCAAGTTATGACCTAATGTTCATAATCACTACTTTTGTGGATGTATTCACTCATTCAGTAAATATTTATTAAGCAGCTACTCTGTGCCAGGAATAATCAAGACACTGAAGATACAGTAGCGAGGAAAATACATAAATCCTTCCTCTCATAGAGCACAGGTGGCGGGGGAGGAATAGACAACAGCTCAGATAAATAAGTCAAGTAAAATGATAAGCGTTGGAAGAATAAAGCAAGGAAGAAGAACAGGATATGCTAGAGGCTGAGGGATGGGAGGAAGACAGTGAGTTTAAATAGGATGGTCAGGAGAAGAAAGTATCATTGGTTGCATTTGAACAAAGATCTGAAGGTAGTGAAGGAACAAACTAATGGATATCTGGGAGAAGATACTCTGAGGCAGACAGAAGGTCAAAAGTCACTGGGGCAGGAGGAGGCCTGGTATATTCAAGAAACAGTTAGGAGGCTATATGTTCAGAATGGAGTGTACAGGAAGAAAAATATCAGATGAGGTCACAGGTGGAGGACAGATGAGGTAGGGCCCAGGACTAATCAAAGACATTGGCTTTTATACTAAATGAGAAGGAGCCATGGAAACTTTTGAGTAGTGGATGACACATTTAGGTTTTCTTTTTTAAATTTTAAATATGTTTTTATTTCAATAACTTTTGGGGTATAAGTGGTGTTTGGTTACATGGATGAATTGTATAGTGGTGAAGTCTGATATTTTGGTACACCTGTCACCCAAGTAGTATACATTGTACCCAATATGCAGTTTTTTATCCCTCACCTTCCTCCCAACCTTCCCCTGTCTGAATCTCGAATGACCATTATACCACTTTGTAAGCCTTAGTGTACCCATAACTTAACTCCCACTAATAAGTGAGAACATATGGTATTTGGTTTTCCATTCCTGAGTTATTTCACTTAAAATAATGGCCTCCAGCTCCATCCAAGTTGTGCAAAAGACATTATTTCATTCTTTTTTATGGCTGAGTAGCATTCCATGGCATATCTATACCGCATTTTCTTTATCCACTCATTGGTTGATGGGCTCTTAGGTTAGTTCTATACCTTTGCAGTTGTCAATTGTGCTGCGGTAAACATGCATGTGCAGATGTCTTTTTGATATAATGACTTATTTTCCTTTGGGTAGATACCCAATAGTGGGATTGTGACTTTTAGTTCCTTGAGATATCGTCATACTGTTTTCCATAGATGTTATATTAATTTACATTCCCACTAACAGTGTATAAGTGTTCCCTTTTCACCACATCTGTGACAACATCTATTGCTTTTTGTATTTTTAATAATGGCCATTCTGGTTGGGGTAAAGTGGTATCTCATTGTGGTTTTGATTGGCATTTCCCTGATGATCAGTGATGTTGAACTTTTTTTCATGTTTGTTGGTCATTTGTGTATCTTCTTTTGAGAAGCATTTATTTATGTAAATTGCCCACTTTTTAATGGAATTATTTGTTTTTTCTTTTTTCTTTTTTTTTTTTTTTCCTGCTGATTTGTTTGAGCTCCTTGTCGATCCTGGATATTAGTCCTTTCTTGGATGGATAGCTTGCAAATATCTTCTCTGATTCTGTGGGTTTTCTATTTACTCTGATGATTATATATTTTACTGCACAAAAGCCTTTTAGTTTAATCAGGTTCCATTTATTTATTTTAATTTTTGTTACACTTGCTTTTGGAGTCTTAGTCATAATTTTTTTGCCTAAACCAATGTCCAGAAGAATTTTTTCTATGTTTTCTTCTAGAATTTTTATGGTTTCAGGTCTTATATTTAAGTCTTTATTCCCTCTTAGGTTGATTTTTGTATGTGGTGAGAGAGATGGATCCAGTTTCATTCTTCTATCCAGTGGCCGTCCAGTTTTCACAGAACCATTTATTAAATAGGGTGTCCTTTCCCCAATTTATGTTTTTGTATGCTTTGTTGAAGATCAGTTGGTTCTAAGTATCTGGCTTTATGTCCAGGTTCTCTAGTCTGTTCCACCGGTCTATGTACCTACTTTTATATCAGTACCATGCTGTTTTGGTTACTATAGCCTTGTAGTATAATTTGAAGTTGGGTAATGTGATGCCTCCAGATTTGTTCTTTTTGCTTAGGATTGCTTTGGCTATTTAGGCTCTTTTATGATTCCATATGAATTTTACAATTAAGTTTTTAAAGGACTGCTAAGACTGCTGTATTGAGAGTAGACTGGGTGTGGAGAACAAGGCTGAAAGCAGAAATGCCAGTTGGGAGGCCGTTGCACTAATTCAGGTGAGGGATAATGGTGACTTGATCCAGCATAATACAGAATAAGTGATGCAATTCAGAGTATATTTTGACAGTGAAGCTAGTATTATAATCTGCCATCTTTACATGCCATGATGTCATAAAACATGCTTCTATTCTGGAGATTTAGGTTGTTCCCGTTTGCACCATTATAGATAATATTTTCATTAACATTCCCACTCATAGTTTTTGCATGTCTTATTTCCTTACATAAATTCCCAGGAGTTGGATTACTGAGTTGAAGATGTGATCATCCTTATGGCTCTTGCTACAAGTCATCATATTACTTAGTAGGTTCCACCCATAGTACCTTAGGGATCTTTAATTTGAAATGCTTCAGAATTCCTCCTCTATCCCCAGCATCTGTAACCCTCTCTCCCACTATGGTTTTCTTCTTTTTCTCTTTCTCCTCTCCCTCTTTTTGGGGAGCTTATAAAAGGGAAGGGTAACGAAGATGGACAAAAGTTAGGGCTGGCCACAGAGAGAGGTAAGAAAAGACAGAGGGGAATTTCTTCATTTTTTTCCTGTCTTACAGCCCTGAGAAAGGCCCAGCTGCTTCCCTTGGTTGGATGAAAATCTTCTTCTATAAGAATCAACAAGCTAACAATACTGCTTACTTAGAGACCTTTTTGTCTTCTGGGGAGATCAATGGACTTTACAATTTCAATTATCTTTCATAATATTCCCTGGTGTTAGAACAAACTGCCTCCTCTGAACAAACATTCCTCTCACCAGGGTGGGAAGTTTACCAAACTTTGTGGTTCCTTTATTCCCCTCCTCCATTAGGTTGGTCCCCCTTTCAAATAACCCATCCCCCATCTCCACAACTCAAAAATGGACCTGCCCAGTCGTCCTTATCCAATTTCACCCTGGGTTGGAAAGAAAATATTTTAATTGTTTCTTAGAAGTGAGGGTTTTTAATGAATTTTAGAAACAACTTGTCAATTTCTGCTGCTCTTAAAATGTATACGGAAATGCATGGGACTCATAAAAGCCAAAACAATGATGAACAAAGTTGGTGGATTCACACTTCCCAATTTCAAAACTTACAACAAAACTACAGTAATCAAGACAGTGTGTTACTAAGGATAAACATACAGATCAATGGAACAGAATTGAGAATCACAAATAAACCCTAACAGTTATAATCAGTTGATTTTCAACAAAAGAGCCAAGATAATTCAATGGGGAAAAATGGTCTTTTCAACAAGTGGTGCTGGGCAACTAGATATCCACATGCAAAAGAATTAATTTGGACCCCTAAGATCGTACACAATAATTAACTCAAAGTGAATCGTAGGCCTAAATGTAGAAGCTAAAATATAAAACTTTTAGAAGAAAACTAACTCTTTTGACCTGAGTTAAGCAGTAAATCTTTGTGACTTTGAGTTAGGCAGTACTTTCTTAGATGCAACATCAAGAGCACAAATAATAAAAGAGAAAAAAAAAGTTGATAAGTTGAACTTAATCAAAATAAAAAACTTTTGTGCTTTAAAGGACACCAACAAGTGAAAAAACAGCCCCACAGAATAGGAGAACATATTTGCAAGTTATACTGTCTGATAAGGGACTAGAATATAAAAAACACAAATCAATAAAAAATGACAAATGATCTAAGTTAGGAATGGGCAAATGATTACAAGATATTTTTCAAGAGAAAAATATACAAATGACCACATGAAAAGTCACTAGGAAAATATAAATCAAAAGCACAATGAGATATCACTTCTCACCCACTAGAATGGCTATAATAATATAGGCAGAAAATAACAATTGTTGGTAAGGATGTGTGGAAATTGGAAAGCTCATACACTACTAGTCGGAAAGTAAAATGGTGCAACCACTTTGGAAAAGTTTGACAGTCCCTCTAAATGCTAAAATTAGACTTCCCATATGACCCAGCAATTCTTCATCTTGGGAATCTACCCAAGAGCCATGAAAACGTATTTCCGTACAAAAACTTGTGCACAAATGTTGTCATCTTTATGTCCATGAGCACCCAATGCTTAACTCCCACTTGTGAAAACATACTAACACATTTGGTTTTCTGTTTCTGCCTTAATTCACTTAGGATAATGACCTCTAGCTCCATCCATGTTGCTCAGAGGATATGATTTCATTCTTTTTTATGGCTGTGTATTATACCATACTATGTATATATCACATTTTTAAAAATCCAATCCACTGTTGATGGACACCTAGATTGAGTCCATGTCTTTGCTATTGTGAATAGTGCTGTGATGAACACGTGAGTGCATGTGTCTTTTTGGTAGAATGGTTTATTTTCCTTTGGATATATACTCAGTAATGAAGATTGCTGGGTTGAATGGTAATTTTGTTTTAAGTTCTTCGAGAAATCACCAAACTACTTTCCACAGTAGCCGAACTAATTTACATTCACACCAACAGTATGTAAGTATTTCCTTTTCTTGGTAGCCTCCCCACCAACTGTAGCTTTTTGACTTTTTTTTTTTTTTCCTTTGAGACAGTCTTGCTCTGTCGCCCAGATTGGAGTGCAGTGGTGCGATCTTGGCTCAATGTAACCTCTGTCACCTGGGTTCAAGCAATTCTCCTGCCTCAGCCTCCTGAGTAGCTGGGATTACAGGCATGTGCTCCCACACCCGGCTAATTTTTGTATTTTTAGTAGAGACAGGGTTCCACCATGTTTCCCAAGTTGGTCTCAGACTCCTGACCTTAGGTGATCCATCCTCCTCGGCCTCCCAAAGTGCTGGGATTACAGGCATGAGGCACCGAGTCTGGCCTGGCTTTTTTTTTTTTTTTTTTTTTTTTTTTTTTTTTTTTT